>NC_088239.1:1696262-1721320 GCF_036934945.1 Oncorhynchus masou masou | reverse complement strand
TGAGGTTGTAGTGTAATAACTTGGTGAGGTTGTAGTGTTATAGCTTGGTGAGGTTGTGGTGTAATAGCTTGGTGAGGTTGTAGTGTTATAGCTTGGTGAGGTTGTAGTGTAATAGCTTGGTAAGGTTGTAGTGTAATAGCTTGGTAAGGTTGTAGTGTAATAACTTGGTGAGGTTGTAGTGTAATAGCTTGGTGAGGTTGTAGTGTAATAGCTTGGTGAGGTTGTAGTGTAATAGCTTGGTGAGGTTGTAGTGTAATAGATTGGTGAGGTTGTAGTGTAATAGCTTGGTGAGGTTGTGGTGTTATAGCTTGGTTAGGTTGTAGTGTTATAGCTTGGTGAGGTTGTAGTATTACAGCTTGGTAAGGTTGTAGTGTAATAGCTTGGTATGGTTGTAGTGTAATAGCTTGGTGAGGTTGTGGTGTTATAGCTTGGTAAGGTTGTAGTGTTATAGCTTGGTGAGGTTGTGGTGTTATATCTTGGTGAGGTTGTAGTGTAATAGCTTGGTGAGGTTCTAGTGTAATAGCTTGGTAAGGTTGTAGTGTTATAGCTTGGTGAGGTTGTAGTGTAATAGCTTGGTAAGGTTGTAGTGTTATAGCTTGGTGAGGTTGTAGTAATAGCTATGAGGTTGTAGTGTAATAGCTTGTGAGGTTGTAGTGTAATAGCTTGGTAAGGTTGTAGTGTTACAGCTTGGTAAGGTTGTAGTGTAATAGCTTGGTGAGGTTGTAGTGTAATAGCTGGTGAGGTTGTAGTAATAGCTTGGTGAGGTTGTGGTGTTATAGCTTGGTGAGGCTATGTAATAGCTTGGTAAGGCTTTGTAGTGTTATAGCTTGGTGAGGTTGTGGTGTAATAGCTTGTAGAGAGACAGACATACCGTGATGAGATCCTGAGGTCCATTGTCGTGCCATTCATCCACTTCCAACACCTCATGTTTCAGCAACACACAACCCCATGTCTAAGGATCTGGACGCGTACGACCACACTCACCAGACATGTCACCCACTGAGCTTGTTTGGGATGCTCTGGATTGACACACTCACCAGACATGTCACCCACTGAGCAAGTTTGGGATGCTCTGGATCGACACGAACCAGACATGTCACCACTGAGAACGTTTTTAGATGCTCTGGATCGATGTGTACGACACACTCACCAGACATGTCACCCACTGAGCATGTTTGGGATGCTCTGGACGACACACTCACCAGACATGCCACCCCTGGAACATGTTTGGGAAGCTCTGACGACACACTCACCTCAGACATGTCACCCACAGATTATGTTTGGGATGCTCTGATTCGACACACTCACCAGACATGTCACCCACTGAGCATGTTTGGGATGCTCTGGATCAACGCGTCGACACACTCACCAGGACATAACACCCACTGAGCATGTTTGGGATGCTCTGGATCGACACACTCGCCAGACATGTCACCCACTGAGCATGTTTGGGATGCTCTGGATACGCCGACGGGCACGACACACTCACCAGACATGTCACCCACTGACCATGTTTGGGATGCTCTGGATCGACACACTCACCAGACATGCCACCCACTGAACATGTTTGGGATGCTCTGATCGACACACTCACCAGACATGTCACCCATTGAGCATGTTTGGAATGCTCTGATTCGACACACTCACCAGACATATCACCCACTGAGCTTGTTTGGGATGCTCTGGATCGACGCGTCACGACACACTCACCAGACATGTCACCCACTGAGACATGTTTGGGATGCTCTGGATTGACACACTCACCAGACATGTCACCCACTGAGCATGTTTGGGATGCTCTGGACGCACACACTCACCAGACATGTCACCCACTGAGCATTTTTGGGATGCTCTGATCGACACAGTCACCAGACCTGTCACCCATTGATCATGTTTGGGATGCACTGATACGACACACTCACCATACATGTCACCCACTGAGCATGTTTGGGATGCTCTGGATCAACACACTCACCAGACATATCACCCACTGAGCTTGTTTGGGATGCTCTGGATCGACACACTCACCAGACATGCCACCCACTGAACATGTTGGGGATGCTCTGGATAGACACACTCACCAGATATGTCACCCATTGAGCATGTTTGGGATGCTCTGATTCGACACACTCAACAGACATGTCACCCACTGAGCATGTTTGGGATGCTCTGGATCGACACAGTCACCAGACATGTCACCCATTGAGCATGTTTGGGATGCTCTGGATCGACACACTCACCAGACATGTCACCCAATGAGCATGTTTGGGATGCTCTGGATCGACGCGTACGACATACTCACCAGACATGTCACCCGCTGAGCATGTTTGGGATGCTCTGGATCGACACACTCACCAGACATGTCACCCAATGAGCATGTTTGGGATGCTCTGGATCGACGCGTACGACATACTCACCAGACATGTCACCCACTGAGCACGTTTGGGATGCTTTGGAACGACACTCACCAGACATGTCACCCATTGAGCATGTTTGGGATGCTCTGGATCGACACACTCACCAGACATGTCACCCAATGAGCATGTTTGGGATGCTCTGGATCGACGCGTACGACATACTCACCAGACATGTCACCCACTGAGCATGTTCGGGATGCTTTGGATCGACACACTACCAGACATGTCACCCACTGAGCATGTTTGGGATGCTCTGGATCGACACACTCACCCACTGTCTGGGAGGCTTTTCTGTGACCAAAGATGCATGCCAGGGCGGCAGGGTAGCCTAGTGGTTAGAGCACTGGGCTCGTAACCAGAAGGTTGTAAGTTCAAATCCCCGAGCTGACAAGGTTCAAATTGTCGTTCTGCCCCTGAACAGGCAGGTAACCCACTGTTCCTAGGCCGTCGTTGAAAATAGAATTTGTTCTTAACTGACTTGCCTAGTTAAATAAAGGTAAAATTAAAATACCTGGCCAAGTTTCAGTGAAAGCATAAGAAGCTATTTTCTAATTATAGCAAAACATTAAACAAAGAGAGAGTAGCATATTTAATCCCTGCAGGCACCACACAAAATGCAGAAAAAAAATATAAATCATTCCTTACCTTTGACGAGCTTCTTTTGTTGGCACTCCAATATGTCCCATTAACATCACAAATGGTCCTTTTGTTCAATTAATTCCGTCGATATATATTGAAAATGTCAATTTATTTGCCACGTTGATCCAGAAAAAAACAGCTTCCAATTTGCGCAACGTCACAACAAAATATCTCAAAAGTTACCTGTAAACTTTGCCAAAACATTTCAAACTACTTTTGTAATACACATTTAGGTATTTTTAAACGTTAATAATCGATCAAATTGTAGACGGGACAATCTGTGTTCAATACAGGAAGACAACAATCTCACCCTACTCTTCCAGTCATGTGCCTTCTCAAAAAGTACACTTCAAATGACACAAATTCAAGATGGCCGTACTTCTTCATTACACAAAGGAATAACCTCAACCAATTTCCAAAGACTGGTGACATCCAGTGGAATCGGTAAGAACTGCAAACAAGTGCTTTAGAAATCTCGTTTCCCAATGAAACCTCATTAAATAGACAGTGACCTCAAAAAAATAAATTCTGAATCGTTAGTCCTCTGAGTTTTGCCTGCTACATAAGTTTGGTTATACTCACAGACATGATTCCAACAGTTTTAGAAACTTCAGAGTGTTTTCTATCCAAATCTACTAATAATATGCATATCTTATATTCTTGGCATGAGTAGCAGGAAGTTGAAATTGGGCATGCTATTTATCCAAAAGTGAAAATGCTGCCCCCTATCCCCAAGAGGTTTTAAAGTGCCAATGATTCCATGTATACAGGGCAGCATCCTCTAAGGTGCAAAGTTAACAGTCAGAGCGCCTTGAGATAGAAACTGTTTTTTTCAGTCTCTGGGTCCCAGCTTTGATACACCTATACTGACATCACCTTCTGATCATCCATGAGATGTTTCTACAACTTGATTGGAGTCCACCTGTTGTCAATTCAATTGATTGGACATGATTTGGAAAGGCACACACCTATCTATATAAGGTCCAGCAGTTGACAGTTCATGTCAGATCAAAACCCAAGCCAAGCCATGAGATGGGAGAACCTTCCGGAAGGACAACAATCTCTGCAGCGCTCCACCAATCAGGCCGTTATGGTGGAGTGGCCAGACGGAAGCCACTCCTCAGTAAAAGGGACATGCTAGCCCGCTTGAAGTTTGCAAAAAGGCACCTAAAGGTCTCTCAGACAACGAGAAACAAGATTCTCTGGTCTGATGAAACCAAGATTGAAATCTTTGGCATGAATGCCAAGTGTCACGTCTGGAGGAAACCTGGCACCCTCCCTATGGTGAGGTATGGTGGAGGCAGTATCAGAAGAGACACATAGTCTACCCCTGTTAGGACAGACATACCAAAGAACACACCAAGCTAAACATAAGGGGCCCATAGGATAAGATGGGCATGTATTATTTTTGGAACATGAAGAGGTCCTGTCACCATTATAACTTGACTGAAAGCAGATATGGGGTTATTAGGCGTGAACAAGCAGGATGCACAGATTGGGATATAATGGTGGCAGATGGACTGAGGGAAGTAACTTCATTTGCATGTGGGATGGACTCATATGTTGTATGTGTATAAATCAGAGCCAGTGCTCTGGAAAAGGGCGTGTTCCGCGGACCATCTAGGCTTCTGATATGTTTGTATTAAAAGCCTATATTGAATTCACAAGTTCTTGTAAGTGTTACATTTTGTTACGATTCTCCACGACACTTGTGACAAATGTCTGAATGTCCTTGAGTGGCCCCGCCAGAGCCCGGACTTGAACCTGAAGAGACTTGAAAATAGCTGTGTAGCGACGCTCCCCATTCAACCTGACAGATGAGTATCTGCAGAGAAGAATGGGAGAGTCCCCAAATATAGGTGTGCCAAGATCATAGCATCATACCCAAGAGGAATCAAGACTGTAATCGCTGCCAAAGGTGCTTCAGCAAAGTACTGAGTAAAGGGTCTGGATATTTATGTAAATGGGATATTTCAGTTGATTTATTTTTGCAAAAATAATGTTTAACCTGTTTCTGCTTTGTCATTATGGTGACATAAAGTATATGCCAAACAGGAGCAACCACATAATACTGTATTTTCATCAGGAGCAATTCAATTTGTCACCATTGAGTGAGAGAGACATGGGATGAAATTTGGTTCCAGGCTACAGATCGCTCCTCACGTCTCTTGTCGCCTGTCTTCACTAAGGACCGTTCCTCCCATCAGTCTCCTATCTTCACTAAGGACCGTTCCTCCCATCAGTCTCCTATCTTCACTAAGGACCGTTCCTCCCATTAGTCTCCTATCTTCACTAAGGACCGTTCCTCACATCAGTCTCCTATCTTCACTAAGGACCGTTCCTCCCATCAGTCTCCTATCTTCACTAAGGACCGTTCCTCCCAATCTGCCTCCTCTGTAATTTATAACAAAGCTGTCATCACTTTTGAGAAGCTCCAATATCAAGTATTTTAAATTATGCTTGAAGTACCAGTCACTTGAATTGGATTTCACTGGCAATTAAAGCCAACCTTGTTCCCTAATTCCCTCCACTCAACCTCTCCTCTCCTCTCCTCTCCTCTCCTCTCCTCTCCTCTCCTCTCCTCTCCTCTCCTCTCCACCATTAATAATTCAATTAAAATCAGCCTTGTTCCTCTTTCCGTTTCCTTTCCCAGGTAGAGGAGGCAGTTGTTTTGGATGAGCAGCTGAATTTCCCATGGAATGTTGTAGAACTAGCATTTTATGCCACATTGACAGTTCAGATTAATTTGCGTAATTTAAACGAGTGCTTGCCATGTTTACACAAGCCACATACTCTCCCATTCTTCTGATAGATTAGTAATTAATAATTAATAACATTTATGACAAGCTCACCCCTCCTCCATCCCTCCATCCAAACCACCGGCCTTGCAGTCAGTCTCGACATCCGGGTTTCAGATATCAGATCTTCTCCCTCTGTCTGTTTACAGTAAACATTGGGATTTACAGAGCACGTTAAGAGAGCAGCCCTGCTGCCTAGGGCTCAATCAAATTAATATTTTGTTTCCCATCTGGAGGAATCAGTGGAATTAATGAGGGAAGGAGGCCTGTAGCAACGCAGGAACCCCTCAGATCAGCTTATCTTCCTGCCCCTCTCCTCTCTCCTCTGCTCCACTCTGCTCCCCTCTCCTCTCTCCTCTCTACTCTGCTCCGCTCTCCTCTCTCCTCTGTTCCGCTCTGCTCCGCTCTGCTCTCCTCTGCTCCGCTCTGCTCTCCTCTGCTCCACTCTCCTCTCTCCTCTGCTCCTCTCTGCTCCTCTCTGCTCTGCTCCGCTCTGCTCCACTCTGCTCTCCTCCGCTCTTCTCTTCTCCACTCTGCTCTCCTCCGCTCTGCTCCACTCTGCTCTCCTCTGCTCCCCTCTGCTCTGCTCCGCTCTGCTCCACTCTCCTCTCTCCTCTGCTCCTCTCTGCTCTGCTCTCCTCCGTTCCGCTCCACTCTCCTCTCCTCCGCTCTGCTCCACTCTGCTCTCCTCTGCTCTGCTCCACTCTGCTCTCCTCTGCTCTGCTCCCCTCTGCTCTGCTCTGCTCCGCTCTGCTCCACTTGGAGGAGGAGGCACTGGTTGGAGGGGGCAGAACACCCATGCTTAGCGTGTATGGACCATATGAAACCTGTAATATCTCCACACCGCCAAGAGCCTCAACTCTAGGCAGGCTCATAAGGCCCTGCTATTCACCCATTAGATAAAGACACCAGCCCAGCTAGAGAGAAAAAGCCTGGTATAATACAGCTAGAGACCAGCCTGGTATTATACAGCTAGGGAGACCAGCCTGGTATAATACAGCGAGAGAGACCAGCCTGGTATAATACAGCTAGAGAAACCAGCCTGGTATAATACAACCTGAGAGACCAGCCTGGTATAAAACAGCTAGAGAGACCAGCCTGGTAGAAAACAGCTAGAGAGACCAGCCTGGTAGAATACAGATAGAGAGACCAGCCTTTAATAATAGAACTAGAGAGACCAGCCTGGTATAAAACAGCTAGAGAGACCAGCCTGGTAGAATACAGCTAGAGAGACCAGCCTGTTATAATAGAACTAGAGAGACCAACCTGGTATAATACAGCGAGAGACTAGCCTTGTATAATATAGCTTGAGAGAACGGCCAGTTATAATACACTAGACCAGCCTGGTATAATACAGATATTGAGACCTGCCAGGTATAATACAGCAAGAGAGACCAGACTGGCATAATACAACGAGAGATGCCAGCCTGGTATAATACAGCCAGAGAAATCAACCAGGTATAATACAGCTAGAAAGACCAGCCTGGTAGAATACAGCTAGAGAGACGAGCCTGTTATTATACAGCAAGAGAGACCAGCCTGGTATAATACAGCTAGAGAGACCAGCCTGGTATAATACAGCTAGAGAGACCAGCCTGGTATAATACAGCTACAGAGACACCCTGATAAAATACAACTAGAGAGACCGGCCTGGTATAATACAGCTAGAGAGACCAGCCTGGTATAATACAGCTAGAGAGACCAGCCTGGTAAAATACAACAGGAGAGACCAGCCTGGTATAATACAGCTAGAGAGACCAGCCTGGTGTAATACAGCTCGAGAGACCAGCCTGATATTATACAGATAGAGAGACCATCCTGGTATAATACAGCTAGAGAGACCATCCTGGTACAATACAACTAGAGAGGCCAGCCTGGTATAATACACCTAGAGAGACCAGCCTGGTGTAATACAGCGAGAGAGACCAGCCTGGTATAATACAGCTAGAGAGACCAGCCTGGTATACTACAGCTGGAGAGACCAGCCTGGTATAATACAACTAGAGAGACCAGCCTGTTTAATACTACTGGAGAGGCCAGCCTGGTATAATACAGCTAGTGAGACCAGCCTGGTATAAAACAGCTTGAGAGACCTGCCTGGTAGAATACAGCTTGAGAGACCAGTCTGGTAGAATACAGCAAGAGAGACCAGCCTGGTATAATACAGCTAGAGAGACCAGCCTGGTATAATGCAACTGGAGAGACCAGCCTGGTATAATACAACTGGAGAGGCCAGCCTGGTATAATACAGCAATAGAGACCCGCCTGGTATAATACAGCTAGAGAGACCAGCCTTGTAGAATACAACGAGAGACGCCAGCCAGGTATAATACAGCTAGAACGACCAGCCTGGTAGAATACAGCTAGAGAGACGAGCCTGTTATTATACAGCTAGAGAGACCAGCCTGTTATTATACATCGAGAGAGACCAGCCTGGAATAATACAGCTAGAGAGACCAGCCTGGTATAATACAGCCAGATAGACCAGCCTGGTATAATACAGCTACAGAGACACCCTGATAAGATACAACTAGAGAGACCGGCCTGGTATAATACAGCTAGAGAGACCAGCCTGGTATAATACAGCTAGAGAGACCAGCCTGGTAAAATACAACTCGAGAGACCAGCCTGGTATAATACAGCTAGAGAGACCAGCCTGGTGTAATACAGCTCGAGAGACCAGCCTGATATTATACAGATAGAGAGACCAGCCTGGTATAATACAGCTAGAGAGACCAGCCTGGTACAATACATCTAGAGAGGCCAGCCTGGTATAATACACCTAGAGAGACCAGCCTTGTATCATACAACTAAAGAGACCAGCCTGGTATAATACAGCTAGAGAGACCAGCCTGGTGTAATACAGCGAGAGAGACCAGCCTGTTATTATACAGCTAGTGAGACCAGCCTGGTATAATACAGCTAGAGAGAACAGCCTGGTATAATACTACTGGAGAGACCAGCCTGGTATAATACAACTGGAGAGGCCAGCCTGGTATAATACAGCGAGAGACCAGCCTGGTATAATACAGCTAGTGAGACCAGCTTGGTATAAAACAGCTAGAGAGACCAGCCTGGTAGAATACAGGAAGAGAGACCAGCCTGGTATAATACAGCTAGAGAGACCAGCTTGGTATAATACAGCTATAGAGCCCAGCCTGATAAAATACAACTAGAGAGGCCAGCATGGTATAATACAGCTAGAGAGACCAGCCTTGTATCATACAACTAAAAGGACCAGCCTGGTGAAATACAGCTAGAGAGACCCGCCTGGTATAATACAGCTAGTGAGACAGGCTTGGTATAAAACAGCTAGAGAGACCAGCCTGGTAGAATACAGCTAGAGAGAACAGCATGGTAGAATATAGGAAGAGAGACCAGCCTGGTATAATACAGCTAGAGAGACCAGCCTGGTATAATACAGCTAGAGAGACCAGCCTGTTGTAATACAGCTAGAGAGACCAGTCTGTTATTATACAACTCAAGAGACCAGCCTGGTATAATACAAATAGAGAGGCCAGCCTGGTATAATACAGCTATAGTGACCAGCCTGATAAAATACAACTAGAGAGACCAGCCTGGTATAATACAGCTAGAGAGACTAGCCTGGTATAATACAGCTAGAGAGACCAGCCAGGTATAATACAGCTAGAGAGACCAGCCAGGTAAAATAAAGCTTGAGAGAGCAGCCTGGTATAATACAACTAGAGAGACCAGCCAAGGAATAATACAGCTATAGAGACCAGCCTGATAAAATACAACTAGAGAGACCAGCCTGGTATAATACAGCTAGA
The DNA here is from genome assembly GCF_036934945.1 of Oncorhynchus masou masou. Lineage (NCBI taxonomy): Eukaryota > Metazoa > Chordata > Actinopteri > Salmoniformes > Salmonidae > Oncorhynchus > Oncorhynchus masou. The sequence goes on along the minus strand of NC_088239.1, from coordinate 1,711,672 downwards.
GAGACCAGCCTGGTATAATAAGATGAGAGATGCCAGCCAGGTATAATACAGCTAGAAAGACCAGCCTGGTAGAATCCAGCTAGAGAGACCAGCCTGGTGTAATAAGACTCGAGAGACCAGCCTGATATTATAGAGATAGAGAGACCAGCCTGGTATAATACAGCTAGAGAGACCAGCCTGGTACAATACAACTAGAGAGGCCAGCCTGGTATAATACACCTAGAGAGACCAGCCTTGTATCATACAACTAAAGAGACCAGCCTGGTATAATACAGCTAGAGAGACCAGCCTGGTGTAATACAGCGAGAGAGACCAGCCTGTTATTATTCAGCTAGTGAGACCAGCCTGGTATAATACAGCTAGAGAGACCAGCCTGGTATACTACAGCTGGAGAGACCAGCCTGGTATAATACAACTGGAGAGACCAGCCTGGTATAATACAACTGGAGAGGCCAGCCTGCTATAATACAGTGAGAGACCAGCCTGGTATAATACAGCTAGTGAGACCAGCCTGGTATACAACAGCTTGAGAGAACAGCCTGGTAGAATACAGCTTGAGAGACCAGCCTGGTAGAATACAGCAAGAGAGACCAGCCTGGTATAATGCAACTGGAGAGACCAGCCTGGTATAATACAACTGGAGAGGCCAGCCTGGTATATTACAGCTAGAGAGACCCGCCTGGTATATTACAGCTAGAGAGACCAGCCTGGTAGAATAAAGCTAGAGAGACCAGCCTGGTATAATACAACTAGAGAGGCCCGCCTGGTATAATACAGCTATAGAGACCAGCCGGATAAAATACAACTAGAGAGACCAGCCTGGTATAATACAGCTAGAGAGACCAGCCTGGTATAATACAGCTAGAGAGACCTGCCAGGTAAAATACAGCTAGAGAGACCAGCCTGGTATAATACAACGAGAAATGCCAGCCAGGTATAATACAGCTAGAAAGACCAGCATGGTAGAATACAGCTAGAGAAACCAGCCTGTTATTATACAGCTAGAGAGACCAGCCTGTTATTATACAGCGAGAGAGACCAGCCTGGTATAATACAGCTAGAGAGACCAGCCTGGTATAATACAGCTAGATAGACCAGCCTGGTATAATACAGCTACAGAGACACCCTGATAAGATACAACTAGAGAGACCGGCCTGGTATAATACAGCTAGAGAGACCAGCCTGGTATAATACAGCTAGAGAGACCAGCCTGGTAAAATACAACTCGAGAGACCAGCCTGGTATAATACAGCTAGAGAGACCAGCCTGGTGTAATACAGCTCGAGAGACCAGCCTGATATTATACAGATAGAGAGACCAGCCTGGTATAATACAGCTAGAGAGACCAGCCTGGTACAATACAACTGGAGAGACCAGCCTGGTATAATACAACTGGAGAGGCCAGCCTGGAAAAATACAGCTAGAGAGACCAGCCTGGTATAATACAACTGGAGAGAACAGCCTGGTATAATACAACTGGAGAGGCCAGCCTGGTATAATACAGCGAGAGACCAGCCTGGTATAATACAGCTAGTGAGACCAGCCTGGTATACAACAGCTTGAGAGACCAGCCTGGTAGAATACAGCTTGAGAGACCAGCCTGGTAGAATACAGCAAGAGAGACCAGCCTGGTATAATACAGCTAGAGAGACCAGCCTGGTATAATGCAACTGGAGAGACCAGCCTGGTATAATACAACTGGAGAGGCCAGCCTGGTAAAATACAGCTAGAGAGACCAGCCTGGTATAATACAGCTATAGAGCCCAGCCTGATAAAATACAACTAGAGAGGCCAGCATGGTATAATGCAGCTAGAGAGACCAGCCTTGTATCATACAACTAAAGGGACCAGCCTGTTGAAATACAGCTTGAGAGACCAGCCTGTTATTAAACAGCTAGAGAGACCAGCCTGGTATAATACAGCTAGAGAGACCAGCCTGGTATATTACACCTGGAGAGGCCAGCCTGGTATAATACAGCTAGAGAGACCAGCCTGGTGTAATACAGCTAGAGAGACCAGTCTGTTATTATACAACTCGAGAGACCAGCCTGGTAAAATACAACTAGAGAGGCCAGTCTGGTATAATACAGCTATAGAGACAAGCATGGTATAATATAGCTAGAGAGACCAGCCTGGTGTAATACAGCTAGAGAGACCAGTCTGTTATTATACAACTCGAGAGACTAAACTGGTATAATACAACTAGAGAGGCCAGCCTGGTATAATACAGCTAGAGAGACCAGCCTGATAAAATACAACTAGAGGGACCAGCCTGGTAAAATACAACTAGAGGGACCATCTTCGTAAAATACAGCTAGAGAGACAAGCCAGGTAAAATACAGCTAGAGAGACCAGACTGGTATAATACAGCTCGTGAGACCAGCCTGGAATAAAACAGCTTGAGAGACCAGCCTGGTAGAATACAGCTTGAGAGACCAGCCTGGTAGAATACAGCAAGAGAGACCAGCCTGGTATAATACAACTAGAGAGACCAGCCTGGTATAATACAACTAGAGAGGCCAGCCTGGTATAATACAGCTATAGAGACCAGCCTGATAAAATACAACTAGAGAGACCAGCCTAGTATAATACAGCTAGAGAGACCAGCCTGGTATAATACAGCTAAAGAGACCAGCCAGGTAAAATACAGCTAGAGAGACCAGCCTGGTATAATACAATGAGAGATGCCATCCAGGTATAATACAGCTAGAGAGACCAGCCTGGTACAATACAACTAGAGGGGCCAGCCTGGTATAATACACCTAGAGAGACCAGCCTGGTACAATACAACTAGAGGGGCCAGCCTGGTATAATGCACCTAGAGAGACCAGCCTTGTATCATACAACTAAAAAGACCAGCCTGGTATAATATAGCTAGAGAGACCAGCCTGGTGTAATACAGCGAGAGAGACCAGCCTGTTATTATACAGCTAGTGAGACCAGCCTGGTATAATACAACTGGAGAGACCAGCCTGGTATAATACAGCAAGAGTGACCCGCCTGGTATAATACAGCTAGTGAGACCAGCTTGGTATGAAACAGCTAGAGAGACCAGCCTGGTAGAATACAGCTAGAGAGACCAGCCTGGTAGATTACAGGAAGAGAAACCAGCCTGGTATAATACAGCTAGAGAGACCAGCCTGGTAGAATACAGGAAGAGAGACCAGCCTGGTATACTACAGCTATAGAGCCCAGCCTGATAAAATACAACTGGAGAGGCCAGCCTGGTATAATACAACTAGAGAGGCCAGCCTGGTATAATTCAGCTAGAGAGACCAGCCTTGTATCATACACCTAAAGAGACCAGCCTGGTGACATACAGATTGAGAGACCCGCCTGGTATACTACTCCTGGAGAGGCCAGCCTGGTATAATACAGCTAGAGAGACCAGCCTGGTGTAATACAGCTAGAGAGACCAGCCTGTTATTATATAGCTCGAGAGACCAGCCTGGTATAATACAACTAGAGAGGCCCGCCTGGTATAATACAGCTATAGAGACCAGCCTGATAAAATACAACTAGAGAGACCAGCCTGGTATAATACAGCTAGAGAGACCAGCCTGGTATAATACAGCTAGAGAGACCTGCCAGGTAAAATACAGCTAGAGAGACCAGCCTGGTAAAATACAACGAGAGATGCCAGCCAGGTATAATACAGCTAGAAAGACCAGCCTGGTAGAATACAGCTAGAGAGACCAGCCTGTTATTATACAGCTAGAGAGACCAGCCTGTTATTATACACCTAGAGAGACCAGCCTGGTATAATACAGCTAGAGAGACCAGCCTGGTATAATACAGCTAGATAGACCAGCCTGGTATAATACAGCTACAGAGACACCCTGATAAGATACAACTAGAGAGACCGGCCTGGTATAATAGAGCTAGAGAGACCAGCCTGGTGTAATACAGCTCGAGAGACCAGCGTGATATTATACAGATAGATAGACCAGCCTGGTATAATACAGCTCGAGAGACCAGCCTGGTACAATACAACTAGAGAGGCCAGCCTGATATAATACACCTAGAGAGACCAGCCTTGTATCATACAACTAAAGAGACCAGCCTGGTGTAATACAGCGAGAGAGACCAGCCTATTATTATACAATGAGAGATGCCATCCAGGTATAATACAGCTAGAAAGACCAGCCTGGTAGAATACAGCTAGAGAGACCAGCCTGTTATTATACAGCTAGAGAGACCAGCCTGTTATTATACAGCGAGAGAGACCAGCCTGGTATAATACAGCTAGAGAGACCAGCCTGGTATAATACAGCTAGATAGACCAGCCTGGTATAATACAGCTACAGAGACACCCTGATAAAATACAACTAGAGAGACCGGCCTGGTATAATACAGCTAGAGAGACCAGCCTGGTATAATACAGCTAGAGAGACCAGCCTTGTAAAATACAGCTACAGAGACAAGCCTGGTGTAATACAGCTCGAGAGACCAGCCTGATATTATACAGATAGAGAGACCAGCCTGGTATAATACAGCATAAAGAGACCAGCCTGGTACAATACAACTAGAGGGGCCAGCCTGGTATAATACAACAAGAGAGACCAGCCTTGTATCATACAACTAAAGAGACCAGCCTGGTGTAATACAGCGAGAGAGACCAGCCTGTTATTATACAGCTAGTGAGACCAGCCTGGTATAATAGAACTGGAGAGGCCAGCCTGGTATAATACAGCAAGAGTGACCCGCCTGGTATAATACAGCTAGTGAGACCAGCTTGGTATGAAACAGCTAGAGAGACCAGCCTGGTAGAATACAGCTAGAGAGACCAGCCTGGTAGATTACAGGAAGAGAAACCAGCCTGGTATAATACAGCTCGAGAGACCAGCCTGGTATAATACAACTAGAGAGGCCCGCCTGGTATAATACAGCTTTAGAGACCAGCCTGATAACATACAACTAGAGAGACCGGCCTGGTATAATACAGCTAGAGAGACCAGCCTGGTGTAATACAGCTAGAGAGACCAGCCTGGTAAAATACAGATACAGAGACAAGCCTGGTGTAATACAGCTCGAGAGACCAGCCTGATATTATACAGCTAGAGAGACCAGCCTGGTACAATACAACTAGAGGAGCCAGCCTGGTATAATACACCTAGAGAGACCAGCCTGGTACAATACAACTAGAGGGGCCAGCCTGGTATAATACAACAAGAGAGACGAGCCTTGTATCATACAACTAAAGAGACCAGCCTGGTATAATATAGCTAGAGAGACCAACCTGGTGTAATACAGCGAGAGAGACCAGCCTGTTATTATACAGCTAGTGAGACCAGCCTGGTATAATAGAACTGGAGAGGCCAGCCTGGTATAATACAGCAAGAGTGACCTGCCTGGTATAATACAGCTAGAGAGACCAGCCTGGTATGAAACAGCTAGAGAGACCAGCCTGGTAGAATACAGCTAGAGAGACCAGCCTGGTAGATTACAGGAAGAGAAACCAGCCTGGTGTAATACAGCTATAGAGACCAGCCTAATAAAATACAACTAGAGAGACCAGCCTGGTATAATACAGCTAGAGAGACCAGCCTGGTATAATACAGCTAAAGAGACCAGCCAGGTAAAATACAGCTAGAGAGACCAGCCTGGTATAATACAATGAGAGATGCCATCCAGGTATAATACAGCTAGAAAGACCAGCCTGGTAGAATACAGCTAGAGAGACCAGCCTGTTATTATACAGCTAGAGAGACCAGCCTGTTATTATACAGCTAGAGAGACCAGCCTGTTATTATACAGCTAGTGAGATCAGCCTGGTATAATACAGCTAGAGAGACCAGCCTGGTATACCTCAGCTGGAGAGACCAGCCTGGTATAATACAACTGGAGAGACCAGCCTGGTGTAATACAGCTCGAGAGACCAGCCTGATATTATACAGATAGAGAGACCAGCCTGGTATAATACAGCTAGAGAGACCAGCCTGGTATAATACAACTGGAGAGACCAGCCCGGTATAATACAACTGGAGAGGCCAGCCTGGTATAATACAGCGAGAGACCAGCCTGGTATAATACAGCTAGAGAGACCAGCCTGGTATAATACAGCTAGATAGACCAGCCTGGTATAATACAGCTACAGAGACACCCTGATAAAATACAACTAGAGAGACCAGCCTGGTACAATACAACTAGAGGGGCCAGCCTGGTATAATACACCTAGAGAGACCAGCCTGGTACAATACAACTAGAGGGGCCAGCCTGGTATAATACAACAAGAGAGACCAGCCTTGTATCATACAACTAAAGAGACCAGCCTGGTATAATATAGCTAGAGAGACCAGCCTGGTGTAATACAGCGAGAGAGACCAGCCTGTTATTATACAGCTAGTGAGACCAGCCTGGTATAATAGAACTGGAGAGGCCAGCCTGGTATAATACAGCAAGAGTGACCCGCCTGGTATAATACAGCTAGTGAGACCAGCTTGGTATGAAACAGCTAGAGAGACCAGCCTGGTAGAATACAGCTAGAGAGACCAGCCTGGTAGATTACAGGAAGAGAAACCAGCCTGGTATAATACAGCTCGAGAGACCAGCCTGATAACATACAACTAGAGAGACCGGCCTGGTATAATACAGCTAGAGAGACCAGCCTGGTGTAATACAGCTAGAGAGACCAGCCTGGTAAAATACAGCTACAGAGACAAGCCTGGTGTAATACAGCTCGAGAGAACAGCCTGATATTATACAGATAGAGAGACCAGCCTGGTATAATACAGCTAGAGAGACCAGCCTGGTACAATGCAACTAGAGGAGCCAGCCTGGTATAATACACCTAGAGAGACCAGCCTGGTACAATACAACTAGAGGGGCCAGCCTGGTATAATACAACAAGAGAGACGAGCCTTGTATCATACAACTAAAGAGACCAGCCTGGTATAATATAGCTAGAGAGACCAACCTGGTGTAATACAGCGAGAGAGACCAGCCTGTTATTATACAGCTAGTGAGACCAGCCTGGTATAATAGAACTGGAGAGGCCAGCCTGGTATAATACAGCAAGAGTGACCCGCCTGGTATAATACAGCTAGTGAGACCAGCTTGGTATGAAACAGCTAGAGAGACCAGCCTGGTAGAATACAGCTAGAGAGACCAGCCTGGTAGATTACAGGAAGAGAAACCAGCCTGGTATAATACAGCTCGAGAGACCAGCCTGGTATAATACAACTAGAGAGGCCCGCCTGGTATAATACAGCTATAGAGAACAGCCTGATAACATACAACTAGAGAGACCAGCCTGGTATAATACAGCTAGAGAGACCAGCCTGGTATAATACAGCTATAGAGACCAGCCTAATAAAATACAACTAGAGAGACCAGCCTGGTATAATACAACTAGAGAGACCAGCCTGATAAAATACAACTAGAGAGACCAGCCTAGTATAATACAGCTAGAGAGACCAGCCTGGTATAATACAGCTAAAGAGACCAGCCAGGTAAAATACAGCTAGAGAGACCAGCCTGGTATAATACAATGAGAGATGCCATCCAGGTATAATACAGCTAGAATTACCAGCCTGGTAGAATACAGCTAGAGAGACCAGCCTGTTATTATACAGCTAGAGAGACCAGCCTGTTATTATACAGCTAGTGAGATCAGCCTGGTATAATACAGCTAGAGAGACCAGCCTGGTATACCTCAGCTGGAGAGACCAGCCTGGTATAATACAACTGGAGAGACCAGCCTGGTATAATACAACTGGAGAGACCAGCCTGGTATAATACAACTGGAGAGACCAGCCTGGTATAATACAGTGAGAGACCAGCCTGGTATAATACAGCTAGTGAGACCAGCCTGGTATACAACAGCTTGAGAGAACAGCCTGGTAGAATACAGCTCGAGAGACCAGCCTGATATTATACAGATAGAGAGACCAGCCTGGTATAATACAGCTAGAGAGACCAGCCTGGTACAATACAACTAGAGGGGCCAGCCTGGTATAATACACCTAGAGAGACCAGCCTGGTACAATACAACTAGAGGGGCCAGCCTGGTATAATACACCTAGAGAGACCAGCCTTGTATCATACAACTAAAGAGACCAGCCTGGTATAATATAGCTAGAGAGACCAGCCTGGTGTAATACAGCGAGAGAGACCAGCCTGTTATTATACAGCTAGTGAGACCAGCCTGGTATAGTACAACTGGAGAGACCAGCCTGGTATAATAGAGCAAGAGTGACCCGCCTGGTATAATACAGCTAGTGAGACCAGCTTGGTATGAAACAGCTAGAGAGACCAGCCTGGTAGAATACAGCTAGAGAGACCAGCCTGGTAGAATACAGGAAGAGAGACCAGCCTGGTATAATACAGCTATAGAGCCCAGCCTCATAAAATACAACTGGAGAGGCCAGCCTGGTATAATACAACTAGAGAGGCCAGCCTGGTATAATTCAGCTAGAGAGACCAGCCTTGTATCATACACCTAAAGAGACCAGCCTGGTGACATACAGATTGAGAGACCAGCCTGGTATACTACTCCTGGAGAGGCCAGCCTGGTATAATACAGCTAGAGACCAGCCTGGTGTAATACAGCTAGAGAGACCAGCCTGTTATTATATATAGCTCGAGAGACCAGCCTGGTATAATACAACTAGAGAGCCCGTCTGGTATAATACAGCTATAGAGACCAGCCTGATAAAATACAACTAGAGAGACCAGCCTGGTATAATACAGCTAGAGAGACCAGCCTGGTATAATACAGCTAGAGACCTGCCAGGTAAAATACAGCTAGAGAGACCAGCCTGGTATAATACAACGAGAGATGCCAGCCAGGTATAATACAGCTAGAAAGACCAGCCTGGTAGAATACAGCTAGAGAGACCAGCCTGTTATTATACAGCTAGAGAGACCAGCCTGTTATTATACAGCGAGAGAGACCAGCCTGGTATAATACAGCTAGAGAGACCAGCCTGGTATAATACAGCTAGATAGACCAGCCTGGTATAATACAGCTACAGAGACACCCTGATAAGATACAACTAGAGAGACCGGCCTGGTATAATAGAGCTAGAGAGACCAGCCTGGTGTAATACAGCTCGAGAGACCAGAGTGATATTATACAGATAGAGAGACCAGCCTGGTATAATACAGCTCGAGAGACCAGCCTGGTACAATACAACTAGAGAGGCCAGCCTGATATAATACACCTAGAGAGACCAGCCTTGTATCATACAACTAAAGAGACCAGCCTGGTGTAATACAGCGAGAGAGACCAGCCTATTATTATACAATGAGAGATGCCATCCAGGTATAATACAGCTAGAAAGACCAGCCTGGTAGAATACAGCTAGAGAGACCAGCCTGTTATTATACAGCTAGAGAGACCAGCCTGTTATTATACAGCGAGAGAGACCAGCCTGGTATAATGCAGCTAGAGAGACCAGCCTAGTATAATACAGCTAGATAGACCAGCCTGGTATAATACAGCTACAGAGACACCCTGATAAAATACAACTAGAGAGACCGGCCTGGTATAATACAGCTAGAGAGACCAGCCTGGTATTATACAGCTAGAGAGACCAGCCTGGTAAAATACAGCTACAGAGACAAGCCTGGTGTAATACAGCTCGAGAGACCAGCCTGATATTATACAGATAGAGAGACCAGCCTGGTATAATACAGATAGAGAGACCAGCCTGGTACAATACAACTAGAGGGGCCAGCCTGGTATAATACACCTAGAGAGACCAGCCTGGTACAAAACAACTAGAGGGGCCAGCCTGGTATAATACAACAAGAGAGACCAGCCTTGTATCATACAACTAAAGAGACCAGCCTGGTATAATATAGCTAGAGACCAGCCTGGTGTAATACAGCGAGAGACCAGCCTGTTATTATACAGCTAGTGAGACCAGCCTGGTATAATAGAACTGGAGAGGCCAGCCTGGTATAATACAGCAAGAGTGACCCGCTTCCTGGTATAATACAGCTAGTGAGACCAGCTATGAAACAGCTAGACCAGCCTGGTAGAATACAGCTATAGAGACCAGCCTGGTAGATTACAGGAAGAGAAACCAGCCTGGTATAATACAGCTCGAGAGACCAGCCTGGTATAATACAACTAGAGAGGTCCGCCCGGTATAATACAGCTATAGAAACCAGCCTGATAACATACAACTAGAGAGACCAGCCTGGTATAATACAGCTAGAGAGACCAGCCAGATAAAATACAGCTAGAGAGATCAGCCTGGTATAATACAACGAGAGATGCCAGCCTGGTATAATACAGCTAGAAAGACCAGCCTGTTATTATACAGCTAGAGAGACCAGCCTGTTATCATACAGCGAGAGAGACCAGCCTGGTATAATACAGCTAGATAGACCAGCCTGGTATAATACAGCTACAGAGACACCCTGATAAGATACAACTAGAGAGAGCGGCCTGGTATAATACAGCTAGAGAGACCAGCCTGGTATAATACAGCTAGAGAGACCAGCCTGGTAACATACAACTCGAGAGACCAGCCTGGTATAATAGAGCTAGAGAGACCAGCCTTGTGTAATACAGCTCGAGAGACCAGCCTGATATTATACAGATAGAGAGACCAGCCTGGTATAATACAGCTAGAGAGACCAGCCTGGTAATATACAACTAGAGAGGCCAGCCTGATATAATACACCTAGAGAGACCAGCCTTGTATCATACAACTAAAGAGACCAGCCTGGTGTAATACAGCGAGAGAGACCAGCCTGTTATTATACAGCTAGTGAGACCAGCCTGGTATAATACAGCTAGAGAGACCAGCCTGGTATAATACAAGTGGAGAGACCAGCCCGGTATAGTAAAGCGAGAGACCACCCTGGTAAAATACAGCTAGAGAGACCAGCCTGGTACAATACAACTAGAGGGGCAAGCCTGGTATCATACAACTAAAGAGACCAGCCTGGTATAATAAAGCTAGAGAGACCAGCCTGGTATAATACAGCGAGAGAGACCAGCCTGGTACAATACAACTAGAGGGGCCAGCCTGGTTTAATACACCTAGAGAGACCAGCCTGGTACAATACACCTAGAGAGACCAGCCTTGTATCATACAACTAAAGAGACCAGCCTGGTATAATAAAGCTAGAGAGACCAGCCTGGTGTAATACAGCGAGAGAGACCAGCCTATTATTATACAGCCAGTGAGACCAGCCTGGTAGAATACAGCTAGAGAGACCAGCCTGGTAGATTACAGGAAGAGAAACCAGCCTGGTATAATACAGCTAGAGAGACCAGCCTGGTATAATACATCTAGAGAGACCAGCCTGGTATACTACAGCTGGAGAGACCAGCCTGGTATAATACAACTAGAGAGACCAGCCTGGTATAATACAACTGGAGAGGCCAGCCTGGTATAATACAGCAATAGAGACCGACCTGGTATAATACAGCTAGAGAGACCAGCCTGGTAGAATACAGCTAGAGAGACCAGCCTGGTAGAATACAGGAAGAGAGACCAGCCTGGTATAATACAGCTAGAGAGTCCAGCCTGGTATAATACAGCTATAGAGCCCAGCCTGATAAAATACAACTAGAGAGGCCAGCATGGTATAATACAGCTAGAGAGACCAGCCTTGTATCATACAACTAAAGAGGCCAGCCTGGTGACATACAGCTTGAGAGACCAGCCTGTTATTATAGAGCTAGAGAGACCAGCCTGGTATAATACAGCTAGATAGATCAGCCTGTTATACTACAGCTGGAGAGGCCAGCCTGGTATAATACAGCTAGAGAGACCAGCCTGGTGTAATACAGCTAGAGAGACCAGCCTGTTATTATACAGCTCGAGAGACCAGCCTGGTATAATACAACTAGAGAGGCCCGCCTGGTATAATACAGCTATAGAGACCAGCCTGATAAAATACAACTAGAGAGACCAGCCTGGTATAATACAACGAGAGAGGCCAGCCTGGTATAATACAGCTATAGAGACCAGCCTAATAAAATACAACTAGAGAGACCAGCCTGGTATAATACAGCTAGAGAGACCAGCCAGGTAAAATACAGCTAGAGAGACGAGCCTGGTATAACACAATGAGAGATGCCATCCAGGTATAATACAGCTAGCCTGGTATAATACAGCTATAGATACCAGCATGATAAAATACAACTAGAGAGACCAGCCTGGTATAATACAACGAGAGATGCCAGCCAGGTATAATACAGCTAGAAAGACCAGCCTGGTAGAATACAGCTAGAGAGACCAGCCTGTTATTATACAGCTAGAGAGACCAGCCTGTTATTATACAGCGAGAGAGACCAGCCTGGTATAATACAGCTAGATAGACCAGCCTGGTATAATACAGCTAGATAGACCAGCCTGGTATAATACAGCTACAGAGACACCCTGATAAGATACAACTCGAGAGACCAGCCTGGTATAATACAGCTAGAGAGACCAGCCTTGTGTAATAGAGTTCGAGAGACCAGCCTGATATTATACAGATAGAGAGACCAGCCTGGTATAATACAACTAAAGAGACCAGCCTGGTGTAATACAGCGAGAGAGACCAGCCTGTTATTATACAGCTAGTGAGACCAGCCTGGTAAAATACAGCTAGAGAGACCAGCCCGGTATAATACAACTGGAGAGGCCAGCCTGGTATAATACAGCGATAGACCAGCCTGGTATAATACAGCTAGAGAGACCAGCCTGGTACAATACAACTAGAGGGGCCAGCCTGGTATAATACACCTAGAGAGACCAGCCTTGTATCATACAACTAAAGAGACCAGCCTGGTATAATACAGCTAGAGAGACCAGCCTGGTATCATACAACTAAAGGGACCAGCCTGGTGAAATACAGCTTCAGAGACCAGCCTGTTATTAAACAGCTAGAGAGACCAGCCTGGTATAATACAGCTAGATAGACCAGCCTGGTATACTACAGCTGGAGAGGTCAGCCTGGTATAATACAGCTAGAGAGACCAGCCTGGTGTAATACAGCTAGAGAGACCAGTCTGTTATTATACAACTCGAGAGACCAGCCTGGTATAATAAAGCTAGAGAGACCAGCCTGGTGTAATACAGCGAGAGAGACCAGCCTATTATTATACAGCTAGTGAGACCAGCCTGGTATAATACAACTGGAGAGGCCAGCCTGGTATAATTCAGCAAGAGTGACCCGCCTGGTATAATACAGCTAGTGAGACCAGCTTGGTATGAAACAGCTAGTGAGACCAGCCTGGTAGAATACAGCTAGAGAGACCAGCCTGGTAGATTACAGGAAGAGAAACCAGCCTGGTATAATACAGCTAGAGAGACCAGCCTGGTATACTACAGCTGGAGAGACCAGCCTGGTATAATACAACTAGAGAGACGAGCCTGGTATAATACAACTGGAGAGGCCAGCCTGGTATTATACAGCTAGAGAGACAAGCCTGGTAGAATACAGGAAGAGAGACCAGCCTGGTATAATACAGCTAGAGAGACCAGCCTGGTATAATACAGCTATAGAGCCCAGCCTGATAAAATACAACTAGAGAGGCCAGCATGGTATAATACAGCTAGAGAGACCAGCCTTGTATCATACAACTAAAGAGGCCAGCCTGGTGACATACAGCTTGAGAGACCAGCCTGTAATTATAGAGCTAGAGAGACCAGCCTGGTATAATACAGCTAGATAGACCAGCCTGGTATACTACAGCTGGAAAGGCCAGCCTGGTATAATACAGCTAGAGAGACCAGCCTGGTGTAATACAGCTAGAGAGACCAGCTTGTTATTATACAGCTCGAGAGACCAGCCTGGTATAATACAACTAGAGAGGCCCGCCTGGTATAATACAGCTATAGAGACCAGCCTGATAAAATACAACTAGAGAGACCAGCCTGGTATAATACAACTATAGAGAGCGGCCTGGTATAATACAGCTATAGAGACCAGCCTGATAAAATACAACTAGAGAGACCAGTCTGGTATAATACAGCTAGAGAGACCAGCCTGGTATAATACAGCTAGAGAGACCAGCCTGTTATTATACAGCTTGAGAGAGCAGCCTGGTATAATACAACTAGAGAGACCAGCCTGGTATAATACAGCTATAGAGACCAGCCTGATAAAATACAACTAGAGAGACCAGCCTGGTATAATACAACTAGAGAGGCCAGCCTGGTATAATACAGCTACAGAGATACCCTGATAAGATACAACTAGAGAGAACGGCCTGGTATAATACAGCTAGAGAGGCCAGCCTGGTATAATACAGCTATAGAGACCAGCATGATAAAATACAACTAGAGAGACCAGCCTGGTATAATACAGCTAGAGAGACCAGCCTGGTATAATACAGCTAGAGAGACCAGCCTGTTATTATACAGCTTGAGAGAGCAGCCTGGTATAATACAACTAGAGAGACCAGCCTGGTATAATACAGCTATAGAGACCAGCCTGATAAAATACAACTAGAGAGACCAGCCTGGTATAATACAACTAGAGAGGCCAGCCTGGTATTATACAGCTATAGAGACCAGCCTGATAAAATACAACTAGAGAGACCAGCCTGGTATAATACAGCTAGAGAGACCAGCCAGGTAAAATACAGCTAGAGAGACCAGCCTGGTATAATACAACGAGAGATGCCAGCCTGGTATAATACAGCTAGAAAGACCAGCCTGTTATTATACAGCTAGAGAGACCAGCCTGTTATCATACAGCGAGAGAGACCAGCCTGGTATAATACAGCTAGATAGACCAGCCTGGTATAATACAGCTACAGAGACACCCTGATAAGATACAACTAGAGAGACCGGCCTGGTATAATACAGCTAGAGAGACCAGCCTGGTATAATACAGCTAGAGAGACCAGCCTGGTAACATACAACTCGAGAGACCAGCCTGGTATAATAGAGCTAGAGAGACCAGCCTTGTGTAATACAGCTCGAGAGACCAGCCTGATATTATACAGATAGAGAGACCAGCCTGGTATAATACAGCTAGAGAGACCAGCCTGGTAATATACAACTAGAGAGGCCAGCCTGATATAATACACCTAGAGAGACCAGCCTTGTATCATACAACTAAAGAGACCAGCCTGGTGTAATACAGCGAGAGAGACCAGCCTGTTATTATACAGCTAAGTGAGACCAGCCTGGTATAATACAGCTAGAGAGACCAGCCTGGTATAATACAAGTGGAGAGACCAGCCCGGTATAGTAAAGCGAGAGACCACCCTGGTAAAATACAGCTAGAGAGACCAGCCTGGTACAATACAACTAGAGGGGCAAGCCTGGTATCATACAACTAAAGAGACCAGCCTGGTATAATAAAGCTAGAGAGACCAGCCTGGTATAATACAGCGAGAGACCAGCCTGGTACAATACAACTAGAGGGGCCAGCCTGGTTTAATACACCTAGAGAGACCAGCCTGGTACAATACACCTAGAGAGACCAGCCTTGTATCATACAACTAA
>NC_088239.1:1674163-1695762 GCF_036934945.1 Oncorhynchus masou masou | reverse complement strand
TTCTTTCTTTCTTTTTCTTTCTTTCTTTCTTTCTCTCTCTCTCTCTCTCTCTCTCTCTCTCTCTCAACTCTTTCTGTCTCTCTCTGTCCATCCTTTGTAATTGGGTGGAGTGCGTGGTGTGTGTAGTCGTAATGGGGATGCCATGGTTACCAGGTTCCATGTTGGTAAGGGGACCGGCACATGGTTGGCATGGTAACCCGTGTTTCCGCTCCCTGGGCTGTAGACAGGGGGCTGTAGTCAGGGAGCTCTAGACAGGGGGCTGTAGTCAGGGGGCTGTAATCAGGGGGCTGTAGACGGGGGCTGTAATCAGGGGGCTGTAGTCAGGGGCTGTAGACAGGGAGCTGTAGTCAGGGCTGTAGACAGGGGGCTGTGGAGACGGGGGCTGTAGACAGGGGGCTGTAGTCAGGGGCTGTAGTCAGGGGGCTGTAGACAGGGCTGTAGTCAGGGGCTGTAGACAGGGGGCTGTAGACAGGGGGCTGTAGACAGGGGCTGTAGTCAGGGGGCTGTAGACAGGGGGCTGTAGACAGGGGGCTGTACTCAGGGGGCTGTAGACAGGGGGCTGTAGTCAGGGGGCTGTAGTCAGGGCTGTAGACAGGGGGCTGTAGACAGGGGGCTGTAGACAGGGGGCTGTAGACAGGGAGCTGTACTCAGGGGCTGTAGACAGGGGCTGTACTCAGGGGCTGTAGACAGGGGGCTGTAGTCAGGGGGCTGTAGTCAGGGGGCTGTAGTCAGGGGGCTGTAGACAGGGAGCTGTACTCAGGGGGCTGTAGACAGGGGGCTGTAGACAGGGGGCTGTAGTCAAGGGGCTGTAGACAGGGGGCTGTAGACAGGGGGCTGTAGTCAGGGGGCTGTAGACAGGGGGCTGTAGACAGGGGGCTGTAGTCCGGGGGCTGTAGACAGGGGGGCTGTAGACAGGGCTGTAGACAGGGGGCTGTAGTCAGGGGGCTGTAGACAGGGGGCTGTAGACAGGGGCTGTAGTCAGGGGCTGTAGACAGGGCTGTAGATGGGGGCTGTAGACAGGGGCTGTAGTCAGGGGGCTGTAGACAGGGGGCTGTAGTCAGGGGGCTGTAGACAGGGGGCTGTAGTCAGGGGGCTGTAGACAGGGGGCTGTAGTCAGGGGGCTGTAGTCAGGGGGCTGTAATCAGGGGCTGTAGACGGGGGCTGTAGACAGGGGCTGTAGTCGGGGGGCTGTAGACAGGGGGCTGTAGACAGGGGGCTGTAGTCGGGGGGCTGTAGACAGGGGGCTGTAGACGGGGGGCTGTAGACAGGGGGCTGTAGACAGGGGGCTGTAGTCGGGGGGCTGTAGACAGGGGGCTGTAGACGGGGGGCTGTAGACAGGGGCTGTAGACAGGGGGCTGGCATGACGAGCTTATGTGTGACATGTGCTGCCATCACCACAGCTCAGACATGGCAGCGCCATGAATACTCTCCCATCACTGTGTCTGACTCCATGTGTCACTCTGGGGGGAGAGTTGGTGTTGCTGAAATACAGTCTTCAAGTTGATAAACTTGGTGGTGGTGGTGGTGGTGGTGGGGGGGGGTGAAGTCTGTTTAGCTGTGAGAGCAGATGCTGAGGAGAGGGGAAGGTGTTCAGAAGGGATCATCACCATAAACACCAACATGTCTTCATCTGCTACCAGGCGTGCTACTAGGCGTGAGTCCTTACGGGAATACTTACTTACGGGAATTACGGGGGGGTAGGGGTTGCATATGCTACATATCCTACAGCCCCCCTATCCTGCCTGTTTGGCCCTGTCCGGGGGTATAGTCGGACGGGGCCACAGTGTCTCCCTTCCCCTCCTGTCTCAGCTTCCAGTATTTATTTATAGTTTGTGTCGGGGGGCTAGGGTCAGTTTGCTATATCTGGAGTACTTCTCCTGTCTTATCCGGTGTCCTATGTGAATTTAAGTATGCTCTCTCTAATTCTCTCACTCTTTTTCTCTCTTTCTTTCTTTCTTTCTTTCTTTCTTTCTTTCTTTCTTTCTTTCTTTCTTTCTTTCTTTCTCTCTCTCTCTCTCTCTCAGAGGACCTGAGCCCTAGGACATTGCCTCAGGACTACCTGGCATGATGACTGCCTCTCCAGTTTCAACTGTTTTTCCTGTGGCTATGGAACCCTGACTTGTTCACCGGACTTGTTGTTTTCAACTCTAGAGATAGCAGGAGCGGTAGAGACACTCTGAATGATCGGCTATGAAAAGCCAACTGACATTTACTCCTGAGGTGCTGACCTGTTGCACCCTCTACAACCACTGTGATTATTATTATTTGACCATGCTGATCATCTATGAACATTTGAACATCTTGGCCATGTTCTGTTATAATCTCCACCCGGCACAGCCAGAAGAGGACTGGCCACCCCACATAGCCTGGTTCCTCTCTAGGTTTCTCTCTAGGTTCTGGCCTTTCTAGGGAGTTTTTCCGAGCCACAATGCTTCTACATCTGCATTGCTTGCTGTTTGGGGTTTTAGGCTGGGTTTCTGTACAGCACTTTGAGACATCTGCTGATGTAAAAAGGGCTCTATAAATATATTTAATTGATATGGAACACAACAGACTTCTCCTAACGGGAGAAATAAGGGCAATAAAATCAGGACTTTCAAACAGAGGACAAAATCAACATGTGAGATGGGACACCATCCTGTTCTTTAACCCCAGTGTCCATCCCATTAGGACAGCGTCCATTACCCAACATGATGTGCACCTCACCTGGCCGTCAAAACACTTCCCTGTAATTAACCCAGACTGGCTATTGTTTCCATGGCACCAACAGCGGAGGAGCGAACTCAAAGAGCAGCATAAAGAAGAAAAATGAGGAGAACAAAGAGAAGGTGTAGAAGAAGTGTTAGGAGAAATGAGTAGACTATAGACCAGGTGTAGAAGAAGTGTTAGGAGAAATGAGTAGACTATAGACCAGGTGGAGAAGAAGTGTGAGGAGAAATGAGTAGACTATAGACCAGGTGGAGAAGAAGTGTGAGGAGAAATGAGTAGACTATAGACCAGGTGGAGAAGAAGTGTGAGGAGAAATGAGGAGGACTGTCACGTTCGTCGGATAGAGGAGACCAAGGCGCAGCGTGATGAGAATACATTCTTCTTTTAATGAACGAAGAACACTTAATTAACAAACTATACAAAACAACAAAACAAATTTGACACTATGACCAACAAGTGCAGATACAGGCAACTACACATTGAAAATAACCCACAAACTATCCAAGGCATATGGCTACCTGAATATGGTCCCCAATCAGAGACAACGATAAACAGCTGTCTCTGATTGAGAACCAATCTAGGCAACGATAGACATAAAAACACCTAGACTGGATAAACCCAGAAACATACAAAAAGACTGTAGTAACGAGACACATTCTCTTCCGGGGCGGCGTCCAACATCTATCTCTTCCTCCAGTAACACTTTACACCCAGTGTCATGACAAGTTGTGACGCGATCTTAACGGATGACGGATGACATAAATTGTCATAACCTGTTATAACATGGTCATAACACCTTCGTGACGCATATATTTGGAACTGTCATTGTGACGTACAGTGCGTTATTTTACGGCTGGTTATGACACCTACACACGACCCAATCAAAACCCACCAATCGACTGCAAAACTTACAAAGGCAGAACGTTGAATTACACCATTGTCTACTTGTCAACAGTATGTTCATGTTATATATTGGGGCGGCAGTGTAGCCTAGTGGTTAGAGCATTGGACTAGTAACCGAAAGGTTGCAAGTTCAAATCCCCGAGCTGACAAGGTACAAAATCTGTCGTTCTGCCCCTGAACAGGCAGTTAACCCACTGTTCCTAGGCCGTCATTGAAATTAAGAATTTGTTCTTAACTGACTTGTACATTTGATAAAATAAAGTAAAAAAAAAAAAAATATATATATATATATTGATCATATTCAATTATAATTGTAATTGCTCACACGTTGATGTCAGACATGCAGCCACCCCTATGCTCTGTTTCTGATGACTGGGATGAATGCAGGAGCAGATTACAGGAGCAGGACAAGACACCCTCTGTGAACTGATGACTGACATAAGGGCCTGTACGTGATTGGACGATCTGGCATTATGATGTCATAATGCTTCTTGACAGTGTCATAAAGTGTATTTTCTACAAGATAGAAACGCAGCGTGTAGAAACAGACACATATGTTTCATGACCTGAAATGAAAGATCCCAGACATGTTGATAACCACAAAAAGCTTATTATACCCAAGTGTTGGGCACAAATGTGTTTACTTCCCTGTTAGTTAGCATTTCTACTTTACCAAGAGAATCCATCCATACCTGACAGGTGTTGTCACGCCTTGGTCTTAGTATTTTGTGTTTTAGTTAATTAGTTGGTCCGGCCAGGGTGTGACATGGGTTTCTGTTATTGTGTTGTCGTGTTGGGGTTTTTGTAGGCATTGGGATTGTGGTTGATTAGGGGTGTGTTTAGTTTAGGTTTGGCTGCCTGAGGCGGTTCTCAATCAGAGTCAGGTGATTCTCGTTGTCTCTGATAGGGAACCGTATTTAGGTAGCCTGGGTTTCACTGTGTATTTTGTGGGTGATTGTTCCTGTCTCTGTGTAGTGTTCACCAGATAAGCTGTAATAGGTTTCACGTTCCGTTTGTTGTTTTTGTATTTATAAGTTATTTCATGTATCGTTCCGTTTTTTCTTCATTAAAGACATGAGTAACCACCACGCTGCATTTCGGTCCGACTCTCTTTCAACAAACGAAGAACGCCGTTACAGGTGTGGCATATCAAGAAGCTGGTTAAGTGGCATGTTCATTACGCAGGTGCACTTTGAGCTGGGGTCAATACTGTAAAATACCACTCTAAAATGTGCAGTTTTGTCACACAACACAACGCAACAGATGTGTCAAGTGCAATTGGCATGCTGACTGCAGAGGAATGTCAACCAGAGCTGTTGACAGAGAATCAAATGTACATTTCTCTACCATAAGCCGCCTCTAACATCTTTCAGAGAATTTGGCATTACGTCCAACCGGCATCACAACCGCACACCAAATGTAACCAGCCAATGATCTCCACATCCGGCTTCTTTGTCACATCTGGCTTCTTCATCAGCTCCCCGGACAGCTGATGAAACTGTGGGTTTCACACAACCAAAATAAATCTGCACAATCTGTCAGAAACCGTCCCAGGGAAGCCCATCTGTGTGCTCGTCGTCCTCTCAAGGGTCAATGACCTGACTGCAGTTAGGAGTTGTAACATACTTCAGTGGGGAAAACGCTCACGTTCGATGGCCGCTAGTAACATTGGAGAAGTGAGCTCTCTACGGACGAATCCCAGTTTCAGCTGTAGCAGGAAGACGGCGGACAGCGTATGTGGGTTAGCGGTTTCCTGATGTTGACGTTGTGAACAAAGTGCCCCATGGTGGTAGTGGGGTTATGGTATGAGCAGATATGGGCAACAGACACAATTGCATTTTATCGATGGCAATTTGAATGCACAGAGATACCGTGACGAGATCCTGAGGCCCATTGTCGTGCCATTCATCTACCACCATCACCTCATGTTTCAGCATGATAATGCGCAGCAACACGTCTCAAGGATCTGCACACAATTCCTGGAAGCTGAAAATGTCCCAGTTCTTCCATGGCCGCCATTCTCACCAGATGTCTCACCTATTGACCGTGTTCGGGACGCTCTGGATTGGCATTTAACGACACTGTTTTCCAGTTCCCGCCAATATCCAGCGACGACACACAGCCATTGAAGAGGAGTGGGGCAACATTCCAACAGGCCTCAATCAACAGCCTGATCAACTCTATGTGAAGGAGATGTGTCGCGCTGCATGAGGCAAATGGTCACACCAGATACTGACTGCTTTTCTGATCCACGCGAGGAGGTGTAAAGAGGGGAGGGGTGAGGAGAGATGGGGAGGGGTGAGGAGAGATGGGGAGGGGGTGAGGAGAGATGGGGAGGGGTGAGGAGAGATTGGGAGGGGTGAGGAGAGATAGGGAGGGGTGAGGAGAGATGGGGAGGGGGTGAGGAGAGATAGGGAGGGGTGAGGAGAGATGGGGCGAGATGGCATCATGGCACGGTGAAGAGATCTAATGACCGTCTGACAGACAACGAGAGACATATTAAAAGTCCTTCCTGATGTGATCCAACGTGTCAGCTTTCATTTGGGAAGCTTTTGGCTGGTCTCTAGAGCTGTGATGATGTGGTATTATTTTCTCTGGATGGAGTCCAAACCTGTCTTCTCCTTGGAAGAGTTACTGAGCTGTGGGAGTCTGTCCAGGCACCCCCAGAGAAAGCAATCTATACCACAGTGCTTTGGAAAAGATCAGTTTGGATTGGTTGGTTCAGCATGATTCTCTGGCATTGCTTTATCAAGGATAGTTTAATGGGCAGAGGATGAATATCTGCATGAAGGTGGCAGAATTCTGTTGGCTCGCTTACGCAGTAGTAAAATGTCTAGTTCTTTCAACACGTTCTACTTACAAAATTAATGCTATGAGATATCAACGTGAAATGAATTCACTTCTATCAATTCAAAGGGCTTTATTGGCATGGGAAACACATGTTAACATTGCCAAAGCAAGTGAGGTAGATATAATATATCTCTATTGCAATAAGACAATAATCATTGCTGGTTTTCATGGGCTTTTTCATTGTCAAGTGTCATGTAGGCTGGTTCCTCTGCACTACAAGCCTCAAGCCAACATAACCATGATACTATTGTTAACTATAATGTTACCATGTTGTTTACCATGATACTAATGTTTACCATGTTGTTTACCATGAGGTTTACAAAGTTGTTTACCATGGTATTAATGTTTACCATGTTGTTTACCATGATACTAATGTTTACCATGTTGTTTACTATGTTGTTTACCATGATACTAATGTTTACCATGATACTAATGCTTACCATGTTGTTTACCATGTTGTTTACCATGATGTTTACCATGTTGTTTACCATGATGTTTACCATGATACTAATGTTTACCATAATGTTAACCATGATGTTAACCATGTTGTTTAACATGTTGTTTACCATGTTGTTTACCATGATGTTAACCATGTTGTTTACCATGTTGTTTACCATGATGTTTACCAAGTTGTTTACCATGGTATTAATGTTTACCATGATGTTTACCATGATGTTAGTATGATGTTTACCATGATACTAATGTTTACCATGTTGTTTACCATGATGTTTACCAAGTTGTTTACTGTGGTATAAATGTTTACCATGATGTTTACCATGATACTAGTGTTTACCATGATGTTTACCATGATACTAGTGTTTACCATGTTGTTTACCATGTTGTTTACCATGTTGTTTACCATGGTATTAAAGTTTACCATGTTGTTTACCATGTTGTTTACCATGATGTTTACCATGATGTTTACCATGTTGTTTACCATGATGTTTACCATGATGTTTACCATGTTGTTTACCATGTTGTTTACCAAGTTGTTTACCATGGTATTAATTTTTACCAAGTTGTTTACCATGTTGTTTACCATGTTGTTTACCAAGTTGTTTACAATGATATTAATGTTTACCATGTTGTTTACCATGTTGTTTACCATGTTGTTTACCATGTTGTTTACCATGATGTTTACCATGTTGTTTACCATGTTGTTTACCATGATGTTTACCATGTTGTTTACCATGTTGTTTACCATGATGTTTACCATATTGTTTACCATGTTGTTTACCATGATGTTTACCATGATGTTTACCATGTTGTTTACCATGATGTTTACCATGTTGTTTACCAAGGTGTTTACCATGGTATTAATGTTTACCATGTTGTTTACCATGTTATTTACCATGTTGTTTACCAAGTTGTTTACAATGATATTAATGTTTACCATATTGTTTACCATGTTGTTTACCATGATGTTTACCATGTTGTTTACCATGTTGTTTACCATGTTGTTTACCATGTTATTTACCGTGTTGTTTACCAAGTTGTTTACAATGATATTAATGTTTACCATGTTGTTTACCATGTTGTTTACCATGATGTTTACCATGTTGTTTACCATGTTGTGTACCATGATGTTTACCATGTTGTGTACCATGTTGTGTACCATGATGTTTACCATGTTGTTTACCATGTTGTTTACCATGATGTTTACCATGTTGTGTACCATGTTGTGTACCATGATGTTTACCATGTTGTTTACCATGATACTAATGTTTACAATGATACTAATGTTTACCATGGTATTAATGTTTACCATGTTGTTTACCATGTTGTTTACCATGTTGTTTACCATGATGTTTACCATGTTGTTTGCCATGTTGTTTACCATGTTGTTTACCATGATACTAATGTTTACAATGATACTAATGTTTACAAAGATACTAATGTTTACCATTTTGTGTACCATGTTGTGTACCATGATGTTTACCATGTTGTTTACCATGATACTAATGTTTACAATGATAGTAATGTTTACAATGATACTAATGTTTACCATGGTATTAATGTTTACCATGTTGTTTACCATGTTGTTTACCATGTTGTTTACCATGATGTTTACCATGTTCTTTACCATGTTGTTTACCATGATACTAATGTTTACAATGATACTAATGTTTACAATGATACTAATGTTTACCATGTTGTGTACCATGTTGTGTACCATGATGTTTACCATGTTGTTTACCATGATACTAATGTTTACAATGATAGTAATGTTTACAATGATACTAATGTTTACCATGGTATTAATGTTTACCATGTTGTTTACCATGTTGTTTACCATGTTGTTTACCATGATGTTTACCATGTTGTTTGCCATGTTGTTTACCATGTTGTTTACCATGATACTAATGTTTACAATGATACTAATGTTTACAATGACACTAATGTTTACCATGTTGTGTACCATGTTGTGTACCATGATGTTTACCATGATGTTTACCATGATGTTTAACATGATGTTTACCATGTTGTTTACCATGATACTAATGTTGTTTACAATGATAGTAATGTTTACAATGATACTAATGTTTACCATGGTATTAATGTTTACCATGTTGTTTACCATGATGTTTACCATGTTGTTTGCCATGTTGTTTACCATGTTGTTTACCATGATACTAATGTTTACAATGATACTAATGTTTACAATGATACTAATGTTTACCATGTTGTGTACCATGTTGTGTACCATGATGTTTACCATGTTGTTTACCATGTTGTTTACCATGATGTTTACCATGTTGTGTACCATGATGTTTACCATGTTGTTTACCATGATACTAATGTTTACAATGATAGTAATGTTTACAATGATACTAATGTTTACCATGGTATTAATGTTTACCATTTTGTTTACCATGTTGTTTACCATGTTGTTTATCATGATGTTTACCATGTTGTTTGCGATGTTGTTTACCATGTTGTTTACCATGATACTAATGTTTACAATGATACTAATGTTTACAATGATACTAATGTTTACCATGTTGTATACCATGTTGTGTAACATGATGTTTACCATGTTGTTTACCATGATACTAATGTTTACAATGATAGTAATATTTACAATGATACTAATGTTTACCATGGTATTAATGTTTACCATGTTGTTTACCATGTTGTTTACCATGTTGTTTACCATGATGTTTACCATGTTGTTTGCCATGTTGTTTACCATGATACTAATGTTTACAATGATACTAATGTTTACAATGATACTAATGTTTACCATGTTGTGTACCATGTTGTGTACCATGATGTTTACCATGTTGTTTACCATGATACTAATGTTTACAATGATAGTAATGTTTACAATGATACTAATGTTTACCATGGTATTAATGTTTACCATGTTGTTTACCATGTTGTTTACCATGTTGTTTACCATGATGTTTACCATGTTGTTTGCCATGTTGTTTACCATGTTGTTTACCATGATACTAATGTTTACAATGATTCTAATGTTTACAATGATACTAATGTTTACCATGTTGTGTACCATGTTGTGTACCATGATGTTTACCATGTTGTTTACCATGATACTAATGTTTACAATGATACTAATGTTTACAATGATAGTAATGTTTACAATGATACTAATGTTTACCATGGTATTAATGTTTACCATGTTGTTCACCATGTTGTTTACCATGATGTTTACCATGTTGTTTGCCATGTTGTTTACCATGTTGTTTACCATGATACTAATGTTTACAATGATACTAATGTTTACCATGTTGTGTACCATGTTGTGTACCATGTTGTTTACCATGATGTTTACCATGATGTTTACCATGTTGTTTACCATGATGTTTACCATGTTGTTTACCATGTTATTTACCATGATGTTTACCATGTTGTTTACCAAGTTGTTTACCATGGTATTAATGTTTACCATGTTGTTTACCATGTTATTTACCGTGTTGTTTACCAAGTTGTTTACAATGATATTAATGTTTACCATGTTGTTTACCATGTTGTTTACCATGATGTTTACCATGTTGTTTACCATGTTGTTTACCATGTTGTTTACCATGTTGTTTACCATGTTATTTACCGTGTTGTTTACCAAGTTGTTTACAATGATATTAATGTTTACCATGTTGTTTACCATGTTGTTTACCATGATGTTTACCATGTTGTTTACCATGTTGTTTACCATGATGTTTACCATGTTGTTTACCATGTTGTTTACCATGATGTTTACCATGTTGTTTACCATGATGTTTACCATGATGTTTACCATGTTGTTTACCATGATGTTTACCATGTTCTTTACCATGTTGTTTACCATGATACTAATGTTTACAATGATAGTAATGTTTACAATGATACTAATGTTTACCATGGTATTAATGTTTACCATGTTGTTTACCATGTTGTTTACCATGTTGTTTACCATGATACTAATGTTTACAATGATACTAATGTTTACCATGGTATTAATGTTTACCATGTTGTTTACCATGTTGTTTACCATGTTGTTTACCATGATGTTTACCATGTTGTTTGCCATGTTGTTTACCATGTTGTTTACCATGATACTAATGTTTACAATGATACTAATGTTTACCATGGTATTAATGTTTACCATGTTGTTTACCATGTTGTTTACCATGATGTTTACCATGATGTTTACCATGTTGTTTACCATGATAGTAATGTTTACAATAATACTAATGTTTACCATGGTATTAAAGTTTACCATGTTGTTTACCATGTTGTTTACCATGATGTTTACCATGTTGTTTGCCATGTTCTTTACCATGTTGTTTACAATGATACTAATGTTTACAATGATACTAATGTTTACCATGTTGTGTACCATGTTGTGTACCATGATGTTTACCATGTTGTTTACCATGATACTAATGTTTACAATGATAGTAATGTTTACAATGATACTAATGTTTACCATGGTATTAATGTTTACCATGTTGTTCACCATGTTGTTTACCATGTTGTTTACCATGATGTTTACCATGATGTTTACCATGTTGTTTACCATGATACTAAATTTTGCAATGATAGTAATGTTTACCATGGTATTAATGTTTACCATGTTGTTTACCATGTTGTTTACCATGTTGTTTACCATGATGTTTACCATGTTGTTTGCCATGTTGTTTACCATGTTGTTTACCATGATACTAATGTTTACAATGATACTAATGTTTACAATGATACTAATGTTTACCATGTTGTGTACCATGTTGTGTACCATGATGTTTACCATGTTGTTTACCATGATACTAATGTTTGCAATGATAGTAATGTTTACAATGATACTAATGTTTACCATGGTATTAATGTTTACCATGTTGCTCACCATGTTGTTTACCATGATGTTTACCATGTTGTTTGCCATGTTGTTTACCATGTTGTTTACCATGATACTAATGTTTACAATGATACTAATGTTTACAATGATACTAATGTTTACCATGGTATTAATGTTTACCATGTTGTGTACCATGTTGTGTACCATGATGTTTACCATGATGTTTACCATGATGTTTACCATGATGTTTACCATGTTGTTTACCATGATGTTTACCATGTTGTTTACCATGTTATTTACCATGATGTTTACCAAGTTGTTTACCATGGTATTAATGTTTACCATGTTGTTTACCATGTTATTTACCGTGTTGTTTACCAAGTTGTTTACAATGATATTAATGTTTACCATGTTGTTTACCATGTTGTTTACCATGATGTTTACCATGTTGTTTACCATGTTGTTTACCATGTTGTTTACCATGTTATTTACCGTGTTGTTTACCAAGTTGTTTACAATGATATTAATGTTTACCATGTTGTTTACCATGTTGTTTACCATGATGTTTACCATGTTGTTTACCATGTTGTTTACCATGATGTTTACCATGTTGTTTACCATTTTGTTTACCATGATGTTTACCATGATGTTTACCATGTTGTTTACCATGATGTTTACCATGTTGTTTACCATGATGTTTACCATGTTCTTTACCATGTTGTTTACCATGTTACTAATGTTTACAATGATAGTAATGTTTACAATGATACTAATGTTTACCATGGTATTAATGTTTACCATGTTGTTTACCATGTTGTTTACCATGTTGTTTACCATGATGTTTACCATGTTGTTTGCCATGTTGTTTACCATGTTGTTTACCATGATACTAATGTTTACAATGATAGTAATGTTTACAATGATACTAATGTTTACCATGGTATTAATGTTTACCATGTTGTTTGCCATGGTGTTTACCATGTTGTTTACCATGTTGTTTACCATGATGTTTACCATGTTGTTTGCCATGTTGTTTACCATGTTGTTTACCATGTTGTTTACCATGATGTTTACCATGTTGTTTGCCATGTTGTTTACCATGATACTAATGTTTACAATGATACTAATGTTTACAATGATACTAATGTTTACCATGTTGTGTACCATGTTGTGTACCATGATGTTTACCATGTTGTTTACCATGATACTAATGTTTACAATGATAGTAATGTTTACAATGATACTAATGTTTACCACGGTATTAATGTTTACCATGTTGTTTACCATGTTGTTTACCATGTTGTTTACCATGATGTTTACCATGTTGTTTGCCATGTTGTTTACCATGTTGTTTACCATGATACTAATGTTTACAATGATACTAATGTTTACAATGATACTAATGTTTACCATGTTGTGTACCATGTTGTGTACCATGATGTTTACCATGTTGTTTACCATGATACTAATGTTTACAATGATACTAATGTTTACAATGATAGTAATGTTTACAATTATACTAATGTTTACCATGGTATTAATGTTTACCGTGTTGTTTACCATGATGTTTACCATGTTGTTTGCCATGTTGTTTACCATGTTGTTTACCATGATACTAATGTTTACAATGATACTAATGTTTACAATGATACTAATGTTTACCATGTTGTGTACCATGTTGTGTACCATGATGTTTACCATGATGTATACCATGATGTTTACCATGATGTTTACCATGTTGTTTACCATGATGTTTACCATGTTGTTTACCATGTTATTTACCATGATGTTTACCATGTTGTTTACCAAGTTGTTTACCATGGTATTAATGTTTACCATGTTATTTACCGTGTTGTTTACCAAGTTGTTTACAATGATATTAATGTTTACCATGCTGTTTACCATGTTGTTTACCATGATGTTTACCATGTTGTTTACCATGTTGTTTACCATGTTGTTTACCATGTTGTTTACCATGTTATTTACCGTGTTGTTTACCAAGTTGTTTACAATGATATTAATGTTTACCATGTTGTTTACCATGTTGTTTACCATGATGTTTACCATGTTGTTTACCATGATGTTTACCATGTTGTTTACCATGTTGTTTACCATGATGTTTACCATGTTGTTTACCATGATGTTTACCATGATGTTTACCATGTTGTTTACCATGATGTTTACCATGTTCTTTACCATGTTGTTTACCATGATACTAATGTTTACAATTATAGTAATGTTTACAATGATACTAATGTTTACCATGGTATTAATGTTTACCATGTTGTTTACCATGTTGTTTACCATGTTGTTTACCATGATACTAATGTTTACAATGATACTAATGTTTACCATGGTATTAATGTTTACCATGTTGTTTACCATGTTGTTTACCATGTTGTTTACCATGATGTTTACCATGTTGTTTGCCATGTTGTTTACCATGTTGTTTACCATGATACTAATGTTTACAATGATACTAATGTTTACCATGGTATTAATGTTTACCATGTTGTTTACCATGTTGTTTACCATGATATTTACCATGATGTTTACCATGATGTTTACCATGATAGTAATGTTTACAATGATACTAATGTTTACCATGGTATTAAAGTTTACCATGTTGTTTACCATGTTGTTTACCATGTTGTTTACCATGATGTTTACCATGTTGTTTGCCATGTTGTTTACCATGTTGTTTACCATGATACTAATGTTTACACTGATACTAATGTTTACAATGATAGTAATGTTTACCATGTTGTGTACCATGTTGTGTACC
Organism: Oncorhynchus masou masou; assembly: GCF_036934945.1. Taxonomy (NCBI): domain Eukaryota; kingdom Metazoa; phylum Chordata; class Actinopteri; order Salmoniformes; family Salmonidae; genus Oncorhynchus; species Oncorhynchus masou. Next base: position 1,681,219 of record NC_088239.1, on the reverse strand, counting down.
ATGATGTTTACCATGTTGTTTACCATGATACTAATGTTTACAATGATAGTAATGTTTACAATGATACTAATGTTTACCATGGTATTAATGTTTACCATGTTGTTCACCATGTTGTTTACCATGTTGTTTACCATGATGTTTACCATGATGTTTACCATGTTGTTTACCATGATACTAATGTTTACAATGATACTAATGTTTACAATGATACTAATGTTTACCATGTTGTGTACCATGTTGTGTACCATGATGTTTACCATGATGTTTACCATGATGTTTACCATGATGTTTACCATGTTGTTTACCATGATGTTTACCATGTTGTTTACCATGTTATTTACCATGATGTTTACCAAGTTGTTTACCATGGTATTAATGTTTACCATGTTGTTTACCATGTTATTTACCGTGTTGTTTACCAAGTTGTTTACAATGATATTAATGTTTACCATGTTGTTTACCATGTTGTTTACCATGATGTTTACCATGTTGTTTACCATGTTGTTTACCATGTTGTTTACCATGTTGTTTACCATGTTATTTACCGTGTTGTTTACCAAGTTGTTTACAATGATATTAATGTTTACCATGTTGTTTACCATGTTGTTTACCATGATGTTTACCATGTTGTTTACCATGTTGTTTACCATGATGTTTACCATGTTGTTTACCATTTTGTTTACCATGATGTTTACCATGATGTTTACCATGTTGTTTACCATGATGTTTACCATGTTGTTTACCATGATGTTTACCATGTTGTTTACCATGATGTTTACCATGTTCTTTACCATGTTGTTTACCATGTTACTAATGTTTACAATGATAGTAATGTTTACAATGATACTAATGTTTACCATGGTATTAATGTTTACCATGTTGTTTACCATGTTGTTTACCATGTTGTTTACCATGATGTTTACCATGTTGTTTACCATGATACTAATGTTTACAATGATAGTAATGTTTACAATGATACTAATGTTTACCATGGTATTAATGTTTACCATGTTGTTTGCCATGTTGTTTACCATGTTGTTTACCATGATACTAATGTTTACAATGATACTAATGTTTACAATGATACTAATGTTTACCATGTTGTGTACCATGTTGTGTACCATGATGTTTACCATGTTGTTTACCATGATACTAATGTTTACAATGATACTAATGTTTACAATGATAGTAACGTTTACAATGATACTAATGTTTACCATGGTATTAATGTTTACCATGTTGTTCACCATGTTGTTTACCATGATGTTTACCATGTTGTTTGCCATGTTGTTTACCATGTTGTTTACCATGATACTAATGTTTACAATGATAGTAATGTTTACAATGATACTAATGTTTACCATGGTATTAATGTTTACCATGTTGTTTACCATGTTGTTTACCATGATGTTTGCCATGTTGTTTACCATGTTGTTTACCATGATACTAATGTTTACAATGATACTAATGTTTACAATGATACTAATGTTTACCATGTTGTGTACCATGTTGTGTACCATGATGTTTACCATGATGTTTACCATGATGTTTACCATGTTGTTTACCATGATGTTTACCATGTTGTTTACCATGTTATTAATGTTTACCATGTTGTTTACCATGATGTTTACCATGATACTAATGTTTACAATGATAATAATGTTTACAATGATACTAATGTTTACAATGATACTAAAGTTTACCATGTTGTTTACCATGTTGTTTACCATGATGTTTACCATGTTGTTTACCATGTTGTTAACCATGTTGTTTACCATGATGTTTACCATAATGTTTACCAAGTTGTTTACCATGGTATTAATGTTTACCATGTTGTTTACCATGATGTTTACCATGTTGTTTACCATGTTGTTTACCATGTTGTTTACCATGTTATTAATGTTTACCATGTTGTTTACCATGGTATTAATGTTTACCATGTTGTTTACCATGGTATTAATGTTTACCATGTTGTTTACCATGATGTTTACCATGTTGTTTACCATGTTGTTTACCATGTTGTTTACCATGTTATTAATGTTTACCATGTTTACCATGCTGTATTCATGTTTACAATGATACTAATGTTTACCATGTTGTTTACAATGAAACTAATGTTTCTATCCACATGCTGTCCCCAGGCTGTCTCCCTTCTATCCACATGCTGTCCCCATGCTGTCTCTCTGCTGTCCCCATGCTGTCTCCATGCGGTCCCCATGCTGTCCCCATGCTTTCTCCCTGCCGTCTCCATGCTGTATCCATGCTGTCCCCATGCTGTCTCCATGCGGTCCCCATACTGTCCCCTTGCTGTCTTCATGCGGTCCCCATGCTGTCCCAATGCTGTCTCTCTGCTGTCCCCATGCTGCCTCTCTGCTGTCTTCATGTTGTCTCTCTTCTGTCTCTCTGCTGTCCCCATGCTGTTTCCATGCTGTCCCCATGCTGTCTCTCTGCTGTCTCTCTGCTGTCTCCATGCTGTCTCTCTGCTGTCTTCATGCTGTCTCTCTGCTGTCTCTCTGCTGTCTCTCTGCTGTCTCCATGCTGTCTCTATGCTGTCTTCATGCTGTCTCTCTGCTGTCTCTCTGCTGTCTCCATGCTGTCTCTCTGCAGTCTCTCGGCTGTCTCCATGCTGTCCCCATGCTGTCTCTCTGCTGTCTCCATGCTGTCCCCATGCTGTCTCTCTGCTGTCTCTCTGCTGTCTTCATGCTGCCCCCATGATGTCTCTCTGCTGTCTTCATGCTGTCTCTCTGCTGTCTCTCTGCTGTCTTCATGCTGTCCCCATGCTGTTTCTCTGCTGTCTCTCTGCTGTCTCTCTGCTGTCTTCATGCTGTCTCTCTGCTGTCTCTCCGCTGTCTCCATGCTGTCTCTCTGCAGTCTCTCTGCTGTCTCCATGCTGTCCCCATGCTGTCTCTCTGCTGTCTTCATGCTGTCCCCATGCTGTCTCTCTGCTGTCTCTCTGCTGTCTTCATGCTGTCTCTCTGCTGTCTCTCTGCTGTCTCCATGCTGTCTCTCTGCAGTCTCTCTGCTGTCTCCATGCTGTCCCCATGCTGTCTCTCTGCTGTCTTCATGCTGTCCCCATGCTGTCTCTCTGAAGGCCCAATGCTGTCTCCATGCTGTCTCTCTGCTGTCCCCATGCTGTCTCTCTGCTGTCTCTCTGCTGTCTCCATGTTGTCTCCATGCTGTCTCTCTGCTGTCCCCATGCTGTCTCTCTGCTGTCTTCATCCTGTCCCCATGCTGTCTCTCTGCTGTCTTCATGCTGTCCCCATGCTGTCTCTCTGCTGTCTCTCTGAAGGCCCAATGCTGTCCCCATGCTGTCTCTCTGCTGTCTTTCTGCTGTCTCCATTCTGTCTCCATGCTGTCTCTCTGCTGTCCCCATGCTGTCTCTCTGCTGTCTCTCTGCTGTCTTCATGCTGTCACTGCACGGGCTGATGCCTCATTTCTGCCATAGTACAGCTGTACTCAACAATGCAAGTAGATATAAATTAATGAAAACAAACATATTTAAACTATGTTTCACTGTGTTACTGTTGTTAATTTACTTTATACACACCTCTACAAATGAAATAAATAAAACAAACCCATTCTAATTATCCAAATAAACTGACGAAAGAAAGTTATGTGCTTGTCTTTTGATTGGAAAGTTATACTTTTAGAGAGTGACCATTTGTCTCTGTGTTTCTGTTCACTCAGCGACGTGTTGTGAGGGGGGTGTAATCGTTGGTCTACAGATGTTTCCAAGATGTTTTTCTGTCAGTGGCAGATTATCCCCTGTAGCAAAATCTCATTAAAGATCGATTTACAAAGCTGCGCTGATGTTACCATCAACCAAAATTAAAGGCATTCATTTTTCACGTGAAGTTCACCAAAGTCCTCGCAATAAATGATGTAACACTTTGTAGGAATGATTTCCCAAAGTATTATTTGCGTGCGTGTCTGGGGGGGGGGATCAACCGTTATAGACTGAGTGAGGGGGTTGAGAGCAGAGATAAAAGGAAAAGAGATGTGGAAATGTGGCCATTTATTTATAGCATACATGAGTGACTGTACAGAGACGTGGTGGTACAGAGACGTGGTGGTACAGAGATGTGGTGGTACAGAGATGTGGTGGTACAGAGATGTGGTGGTACAGAGACGTGGTGGTACAGAGATGTGGTGGTACAGAGATGTGGTGGTACAGAGATGTGGTGGTACAGAGATGTGGTGGTACAGAGATGTGGTGGTACAGAGATGTGGTGGTACAGAGATGTGGTGGTACAGAGATGTGGTGGTACAGAGATGTACATATTAAGGCATATTTGCTAGGAGAGATGACGGAAGAGAATCTGACACCTTGGTGTTGAGATGACGGAAGAGGAGAATCTGACACCTTGGTGTTGAGATGAGAGAAGAGGAGAATCTGACACCCCGGAGGAGGTTATGAAACACACACAAGCTCTCATACACACGCCTGATGTGTGCACACACACACGCACACACACACACACACACACACACACACACACACACACACACACACACACACACACACACACACACACACACACACACACACACACACACACACACACACACACACACACACACCATAGTAATGGGTCCAAAGGCCCCCGTGATAATCAATCTGGAGCCAAGAAACACAACATGGAGTGGTTGCCACTGTAGACGTATTGTGCATGGGTACGATCGCAGCTCCATCCCCCTGGCTCCTGATACCATCCCACTGGCTCCTGATACCATCCCACTGATACCATCCCACTGATACCATCCCACTGGCTCCTGATACCATCCCACTGATACCATCCCACTGGCTCCTGGTACCATCCCACTGATACCATCCCACTGGCTCCTGATACCATCCCACTGGCTCCTGGTACCATCCCACTGGCTCCTGATACCATCCCCCTGGCTCCTGATACCATCCCACTGGCTGCTGATACCATCCCACTGGCTCCTGGTACCATCCCACTGATACCATCCCACTGGCTCCTGGTACCATCCCACTGGCTCCTGGTACCATCCCACTGGCTCCTGGTACCATCCCACTGATACCATCCCACTGATACCATCCCACTGGCTCCTGATACCATCCCACTGATACCATCCCACTGATACCATCCCACTGATACCATCCCACTGATACCATCCCACTGATACCATCCCACTGGCTCCTGATACCATCCCACTGGCTCCTGATACCATCCCACTGGCTGCTGATACCATCCCACTGGCTCTTGATACCATCCCACTGGCTGCTGATACCATCCCACTGGCTCCTGATACCATTCCACTGGCTCCTGGTACCATCCCACTGGCTCCTGGTACCATCCCACTGGCTCCTGGTACCATCCCACTGGCTCCTGGTACCATCCCACTGGCTCCTGATACCATCCCACTGGCTGCTGATACCATCCCACTGGCTCTTGATACCATCCCACTGGCTGCTGATACCATCCCACTGGCTCCTGATACCATCCCACTGATACCATCCCACTGGCTCCTGATACCATCCCACTGGCTGCTGATACCATCCCACTGGCTCTTGATACCATCCCACTGGCTACTGATACCATCCCACTGGCTCTTGATACCATCCCACTGGCTCTTGATACCATCCCACTGGCTCTTGATACCATCCCACTGGCTCCTGATACCATTCCACGCCTGGGGAAATTGGACGTTTGAACTGTTTGTGACGAATAAAGGATTCTCTCCTTACAGCCATGTGCTGAAGTCATTCTTTATTACGGAACTTAAGGAACGTCTAGAATTAACTGGAAAATACCAGTCAAATCGAATTTCAAAATCAAATCTTGTTGTCTTGAATTGGGAAAATAAGTTAAAGCATTTCACCAGCTGTGACAATATTATAAAGACTCATATTTCATCCCTAGCTCTAAAGTTATTTAAGTAAATGATTTCTATAGGTAGTTGTTGCTCACTACTAGAAAACAAGTTACTTACCTATCAAATCAAGCCCTACACTGTAGACTGAATCTGAGCAGTATGGTGGATATGGGACCATCCCCAAACTAATAGTTACATTCTCGACCCTAAAATCACTACCAAACATAACCTACCTAACCTAGGTGAACATAACCTAACCTAACCTAGGTGAACATAACCTAACCTAACCTAGGTGAACATAACCTAACCTAACCTAGGTGAACATAACCTAACCTAACCTAGGTGAACATAACCTAACCTAACCTAGGTGAACATAACCTAACCTAACCTAGGTGAACATAACCATAAACCTAACCTAGGTGAACAACTCTAACCTAACCTAGGTGAACATAACCTAACCTAACCTAGGTGAACATAACCTAACCTAACCTAGGTGAACATAACCTAACCTAACCTAGGTGAACATAACCAAGGTGAACCCCAACCTAGGTGAACATAACCTAACCTAACCTAGTGTGAACCTAACCTAGGTGAACATAACCTAGTGAACATAATCCCAACCTAACCTAGGTGAACATAACCTACCTAACCTAGGTGAACATAACCTAACCAACCTAGGGTGAACATAACCTAACCTAACTCTAGTGAACATAACCTAACCTAACCTAGGTGAACATAACCTAACCTAACCTAGGTGAACATAACTAGGTGAACATAACAACCTAACCTAGGTGAACATAACCCAACCCAACCTAGGTGAACATAACCTAAACCTAACCTAGGTGAACATAACCCAACCTAACCTAGGTGAACACAACCCAACCTAACCTAGGTGAACATAACCCAACCTAACCTAGGTGAACATAACCTAACCTAACCTAGGGTGAACATAACCTAACCTAACCTAGGTGAACATAACCCAACCTAACCTAGGTGAACATAATAACCTAACCTAACCTAGGTGAATATAACCCCAACCTAAACTAGGTGAACATAACCCAATCCTAACCTAGGTGAACATAACCTAACCTAACCTAACCTAGGTGAACATAACCTAACCTAACAAGTGAACATAACCTAGGTGAACATAACCCAACCTGGAACCTAGTGAACATAACCTAACCTAACCTAGGTGAACATAACCTAACCTAACCT
>NC_088239.1:1586188-1673663 GCF_036934945.1 Oncorhynchus masou masou | reverse complement strand
TTATTCATCCTGTATTCACCCTGTATTCACATCCTGTATTCCCTGTATTCATCCTGTATTCACCCTGTATTCCACCCCTGTATTCACCCTGTATTCATCCTGTATTCATCCTGTATTCACCCTGTATTCACCCTGTATTCACCCTGTATTCATCCTGTATTCATCCTGTATTCACCCTGTATTCACCCTGTATTCACCCTGTATTCACCCTGTATTCATCCTGTATTCATCCTGTATTCATCCTGTATTCACCCTGTATTCACCCTGTATTCACCCTGTATTCACCCTGTATTCATCCTGTATTCATCCTGTATTCACCCTGTATTCATCCTGTATTCATCCTGTATTCATCCTGTATTCATCCTGTATTCACCCTGTATTCACCCTGTATTCATCTGTATTCATCCTGTATTCATCCTGTATTCACCCTGTATTCACCCTGTATTCACCCTGTATTCACCTGTATTCATCCTGTATTCATCCTGTATTCACCCTGTATTCATCCTCATCCTGTATTCATCCTGTATTCACCCTGTATTCATCCTGTATTCACCCTGTATTCATCCTGTATTCATCCATTCCCTGTATTCATCCTGTATTCATCCTGTATTCACCCTGTATTCCCCTCATCCTGTATTCATCCTGTATTCATCCTGTATTCATCCTGTATTCACCCTGTATTCATCCTGTATTCACCCTGTATTCATCCTGTATTCATCCTGTATTCATCCTGTATTCACCCTGTATTCTGTATTCATCCTGTATTCATCCTGTATTTCATCCTGTATTCACCCCTGTATTCATCCTGTATTCATCCTGTATTCACCCTGTATTCATCCTGTATTCATCCTGTATTCATCCTGTATTCACCCCCTGTATTCACCCTGTATTCACCCTGTATTCATCCTGTATTCATCCTGTATTCACCCTGTATTCATCCCTCATCACCCTGTATTCACCCTGTATTCATCCTGTATTCACCCTGTATTCATTCTGTATTCATTCATCCTGTATTCATCCTGTATTCATCCTGTATTCATCCTGTATTCACCCTGTATTCACCCTGTATTCACCCTGTATTCACCCTGTATTCACCCTGTATTCATCCTGTATTCACCCTGTATTCATCCTGTATTCATCCTGTATTCATCCTGTATTCATCCTGTATTCACCCTGTATTCACCCTGTATTCATCCTGTATTCATCCTGTATTCATTCACCCTGTATTCATCCTGTATTCACCCTGTATTTGTGTTCATCCTGTATTCATCCTGTATTCATCCTGTATTCATCCTGTCATTCACCCTGTATTCATCCTGTATTCATCCTGTATTCATCCTGTATTCATCCTGTATTCACCCTGTATTCACATCCTGTATTCTGTATTCATCCTGTATTCACCCTGTATTCACCCTGTATTCACCCTGTATTCATCCTGTATTCATCCTGTATTCACCCCTGTATTCATCCTGTATTCACCCTGTATTCATCCTGTATCCTGTATTCATCCTGTATTCACCCTGTATTCATCCTGTATTCATCCTGTATTCATCCTGTATTCATCCTGTATTCACCCTGTATTCACCCTGTATTCACCCTGTATTCATCCTGTATTCATCCTGTATCATCCTGTATTCATCCTGTATTTCTGTATTCATCCTGTATTCATCCTGTATTCATCCTGTATTCACCCTGTATTCATCCTGTATTCATCCTGTATTCATCCTGTATTCACCCTGTATTCATCCTGTATTCATCCTGTATTCACCCTGTATTCATCCTGTATTCACCCTGTATTCACCCTGTATTCATCCTGTATTCATCCTGTATTCATCCTGTATTCATTCATCCTGTATTCATTCATCCTGTATTCATCCTGTATTCTGTATTCACCTGTATTCATCCTGTATTCATCCTGTATTCATCCTGTATTCATCCTGTATTCACCCTGTATTCATCCTGTATTCATCCTGTATTCACATCCTGTATTCACCCTGTATTCACCCTGTATTCACCCACATCCTGTATTCACCCTGTATTCATCCTGTATTCACCCTGTATTCATCCTGTATTCATCCTGTATTTCATCCTGTATTCACCCTGTATTCATCCTGTATTCACCCTGTATTCATCCTGTATTCATCCTGTATTCACCCTGTATTCACCCTGTATTCATCCTGTATTCATCCTGTATTCATCCTGTATTCACCCTGTATTCATCCTGTATTCACTCATCCTGTATTCTGTATTCATATTCACCCTGTATTCACCCTGTATTCACCCTGTATTCATCCTGTATTCATCCTGTATTCACCCTGTATTCACCCTCACCCTGTATTCACCCTGTATTCATCCTGTATTCACCCTGTATTCATCCTGTATTCTGTATTCACCCTCTATTCCTGTATTCATCCTGTATTCATCCTGTATTCACCCTGTATTCATCCTGTATTCATCCTGTATTCATCCTGTATTCATCCTGTATTCACCCTGTATTCATCCTGTATTCATCCTGTATTCATCCTGTATTCATCATTCACCCTGTATTCACCCTGTATTCTGTATTCCTGTATTCATCCTGTATTCATCCTGTATTCACCCCTGTATTCATCCTGTATTCACCCTGTATTCATCCTGTATTCACCCTGTATTCACCCTGTATTCATCCTGTATTCATCCTGTATTCATCCTGTATTCACCCTGTATTCATCCTGTATTCATCCTGTATTCACCCTGTATTCATCCTGTATTCATCCTGTATTCACCCTGTATTCATCCTGTATTCATCCTGTATTCACCCTGTATTCATCCTGTATTCATCCTGTATTCACCCTCATCCTGTATTCATCCTGTATTCACCCTGTATTCATCCTGTATTCACCCTGTATTCATCCTGTATTCATCCTGTATTCATCCTGTATTCACCCTGTATTCATCCTGTATTCATCCTGTATTCATCCTGTATTCACCCTGTATTCATCCTGTATTCATCCTGTATTCACCCTGTATTCATCCTGTATTCACCCTGTATTCATCCTGTATTCACCCTGTATTTCATTCACCCTGTATTCATCCTGTATTCATCCTGTATTCATCCTGTATTCACCCTGTATTCATCCTGTATTCATCCTGTATTCACCCTGTATTCATCCTGTATTCATCCTGTATTCTGTATTCACCCTGTATTCACCCTGTATTCATCCTGTATTCACCCTGTATTCATCCTGTATTCACCCTGTATTCATCCTGTATTCACCCTGTATTCATCCTGTATTCATCCTGTATTCACCCTGTATTCACCCTGTATTCACCCTGTATTCACCCTGTATTCAGCCTGTATTCATCCTGTATTATTCATCCTGTATTCATCCTGTATTCATCCTGTATTCATCCTGTATTCATCCTGTATTCATCCTGTATTCATCCTGTATTCACCCTGTATTCACCCTGTATTCATCCTGTATTCACCCTGTATTCATCCTGTATTCATCCTGTATTCATCCTGTATTCATCCTGTATTCATCTGTATTCACCCTGTATTCATTCATCCTGTATTCATCCTGTATTCACCCTGTATTCATCCTGTATTCATCCTGTATTCACCCTGTATTCATCCTGTATTCACCCTGTATTCATCCTGTATTCACCCTGTATTCATCCTGTATTCACCCTGTATTCATCCTGTATTCACCCTGTATTCACCCTGTATTCATCCTGTATTCATCCTGTATTCACCCTGTATTCACCCTGTATTCATCCTGTATTCATCCTGTATTCACCCTGTATTCACCCTCATCCTGTATTCATCCTGTATTCACCCTGTATTCATCCTGTATTCACCTGTATTCATCCATTCCTGTATTCATCCTGTATTCATCCTGTATTCACCCTGTATTCATCCTGTATTCACCCTGTATTCATCCTGTATTCATCCTGTATTCACCCTGTATTCACCCTGTATTCATCCTGTATTCATCCTGTATTCATCCTGTATTCACCCTGTATTCACCCTGTATTCATCCTGTATTCATCCTGTATTCATCCTGTATTCACCCTGTATTCATCCTGTATTCACCCTGTATTCATCCTGTATTCATCCTGTATTCATCCTGTATTTCATCCTGTATTCATCCTGTATTCATCCTGTATTCATCCTGTATTCACCCTGTATTCACCCTGTATTCATCCTGTATTCACCCTGTATTCACCCTGTATTCATCCTGTATTCACCCTGTATTCATCCTGTATTCATCCTGTATTCATCCTGTATTCATCCTGTATTCACCCTGTATTCATCCTGTATTCACCCTGTATTCATCATCCTGTATTCATTCCTGTATTCATCCTGTATTCATCCTGTATTCACCCTGTATTCATCCTGTATTCACCCTGTATTCACCCTGTATTCATCCTGTATTTCCTGTATTCATCCTGTATTCACCCTGTATTCATCCTGTATTCATCCTGTATTCACCCTGTATTCACCCTGTATTCATCCTGTATTCATCCTGTATTCATCCTGTATTCATCCTGTATTCATCCTGTCACCCTGTATTCACCCTGTATTTCATCCTGTATTCATCCTGTATTCATCCTGTATTCATCCTGTATTCACCCTGTATTCATCCTGTATTCACCCTGTATTCATCCTGTATTCATCCTGTATTCATATTCATCCTGTATTCATCCTGTATTCATCCTGTATTCATCCTGTATTCACCCTGTATTTCATCCTGTATTCATTCACCCTGTATTCATCCTGTATTCACCCTGTATTCACCCTGTATTCACCCTGTATTCATCCTGTATTCATCCTGTATTCATCCTGTATTCATCCTGTATTCATCCTGTATTCACCCTGTATTCACCCTGTATTCATCCTGTATTCATCCTGTATTCACCCTGTATTCATCCTGTATTCACCCTGTATTCATCCTGTATTCACCCTGTATTCACCCTGTATTCACCCTGTATTCATCCTGTATTCATCCTGTATTCATCCTGTATTCACCCTGTATTCACCCTGTATTCACCCTGTATTCATCCTGTATTCATCCTGTATTCTGTATTCCTGTATTCATCCTGTATTCACCCTGTATTCATCCTGTATTCACCCTGTATTCACCCTGTATTCATCCTGTATTCACCCTGTATTCATCCTGTATTCACCCTGTATTCATCCTGTATTCACCCTGTATTCATCCTGTATTCATCCTGTATTCATCCTGTATTCATCCTGTATTCACCCTGTATTCATCCTCATCCTGTATTCATCCTGTATTCACCCTGTATTCACCCTCATCCTGTATTCATCCTGTATTCATCCTGTATTCATCCTGTATTCACCCTGTATTCATCCTGTATTCATCCTGTATTCACCCTGTATTCACCCTGTATTCATCCTGTATTCACCCTGTATTCACCCTGTATTCACCCTGTATTCATCCTGTATTCATCCTGTATTCATCCTGTATTCACCCTGTATTCACCCTGTATTCACCCTGTATTCATCCTGTATTCATTCACCCTGTATTCATCCTGTATTCATCCTGTATTCATCCTGTATTCTGTATTCCTGTATTCACCCTGTATTCACCCTGTATTCACCCTGTATTCATCCTGTATTCATCCTGTATTCACCCTGTATTCACCCTGTATTCATCCTGTATTCATCCTGTATTCATCCTGTATTCACCCTGTATTCACCCTGTATTCACCCTGTATTCATCCTGTATTCATCCTGTATTCATCCTGTATTCACCCTGTATTCACCCTGTATTCATCCTGTATTCATCCTGTATTCATCCTGTATTCACCCTGTATTCATCCTGTATTCACCCTGTATTCACCCTGTATTCATCCTGTATTCACCCTGTATTCATCCTGTATTCACCCTGTATTCATCCTGTATTCACCCTGTATTCATCCTGTATTCATCCTGTATTCACCCTGTATTCACCCTCATCCTGTATTCATCCTGTATTCATCCTGTATTCATCCTGTATTCATCCTGTATTCATCCTGTATTCATCCTGTATATTCACCCTGTATTCATCCTGTATTCATCCTGTATTCACCCTGTATTCATCCTGTATTCACCCTGTATTCATCCTGTATTCATCCTGTATTCATCCTGTATTCATCCTGTATTCACCCTGTATTCATCCTGTATTCATCCTGTATTCACCCTGTATTCATCCTGTATTCATCCTGTATTCATCCTGTATTCATCCTGTATTCACCCTGTATTCATCCTGTATTCACCCTGTATTCATCCTGTATTCATCCTGTATTCATCCTGTATTCACCCTGTATTCATCCTGTATTCACCCTGTATTCACCCTCATCCTGTATTCATCCTGTATTCATCCTGTATTCACCCTGTATTCACCCTGTATTCACCCTGTATTCATCCTGTATTCACCCTGTATTCACCCTGTATTCATCCTGTATTCATCCTGTATTCATCCTGTATTCATCCTGTATTCATCCTGTATTCATCCTGTATTCACCCTGTATTCATCCTGTATTCACCCTGTATTCACCCTGTATTCACCCTGTATTTCATCCTGTATTCACCCTGTATTCATCCTGTATTCCTGTATTCATCCTGTATTCATCCTGTATTCATCCTGTATTCACCCTGTATTCACCCTGTATTCACCCTGTATTCATCCTGTATTCATCCTGTATTCATCCTGTATTCACCCTGTATTCATCCTGTATTCATCCTGTATTCATCCTGTATTCACCCTGTATTCATTCACCCTGTATTCATCCTGTATTCACCCTGTATTCACCCTGTATTCACCCTGTATTCACCCTCATCCTGTATTCATCCTGTATTCATCCTGTATTCATCCTGTATTCATCCTGTATTCATCCTGTATTCACCCTGTATTCACCCTGTATTCATCCTGTATTCACCCTGTATTCACCCTGTATTCATCCTGTATTCATTCACCCTGTATTCATCCTGTATTCATCCTGTATTCATCCTGTATTCACCCTGTATTCACCCTGTATTCACCCTGTATTCCTGTATTCACCCTGTATTCCTGTATTCACCCTGTATTCATCCTGTATTCATCCTGTATTCATCCTGTATTCATCCTGTATTCATCCTGTATTCATCCTGTATTCACCCTGTATTCACCCTGTATTCATCCTGTATTCATCCTGTATTCATTCCTGTATTCACCCTGTATTCACCCTGTATTCATCCTGTATTCATCCTGTATTCATCCTGTATTCTGTACCCTGTATTCATCCTGTATTCACCCTGTATTCACCCTGTATTCATCCTGTATTCATCCTGTATTCTGTACCCTGTATTCATCCTGTATTCATCCTGTATTCATCCTGTATTCATCCTGTATTCATCCTGTATTCATCCTGTATTCACCCTGTATTCATCCTGTATTCATCCTGTATTCATCCCTGTATTCACCCTGTATTCATCCTGTATTCATCCTGTATTCATCCTGTATTCACCCTGTATTCACCCTGTATTCACCCTGTATTCATCCTGTATTCATCCTGTATTCATCCTGTATTCTGTATTCCTGTATTCATCCTGTATTCATTCCCTGTATTCATCCTGTATTCATCCTGTATTCATCCTGTATTCACCCTGTATTCACCCTGTATTCATCCTGTATTCATCCTGTATTCATCCTGTATTCATCCTGTATTCACCCTGTATTCACCATGTATTCATCCTGTATTCACCCTCACCCTGTATTCATCCTGTATTCATCCTGTATTCATCCTGTATTCATCCTGTATTCACCCTGTATTCATCCTGTATTCATCCTGTATTCATCCTGTATTCACCCTGTATTCACCCTGTATTCATCCTGTATTCATCCTGTATTCACCCTCATCCTGTATTCATCCTGTATTCACCCTGTATTCACCCTGTATTCATCCTGTATTCATCCTGTATTCATCCTGTATTCACCCATCCTGTATTCATCCTGTATTCATCCTGTATTCACCCTGTATTCACCCTGTATTCACCCTGTATTCATCCTGTATTCACCCTGTATTCATCCTGTATTCACCCTGTATTCATCCTGTATTCATCCTGTATTCACCCTGTATTCATCCTGTATTCATCCTGTATTCATCCTGTATTCATCCTGTATTCATCCTGTATTCATCCTGTATTCATCCTGTATTCACCCTGTATTCTGTATTCACCCTGTATTCACCCTGTATTCATCCTGTATTCACCCTGTATTCATCCTGTATTCACCCTGTATTCATCCTGTATTCATCCTGTATTCATCCTGTATTCCTGTATTCATCCTGTATTCATCCTGTATTCACCCTGTATTCATCCTGTATTCATCCTGTATTCATCCTGTATTCCTGTATTCACCCTGTATTCATCCTGTATTCATCCTGTATTCACCCTGTATTCACCCTGTATTCATCCTGTATTCATCCTGTATTCATCCTGTATTCATCCTGTATTCACCCTGTATTCACCCTGTATTCATCCTGTATTCACCCTGTATTCATCCTGTATTCACCCTGTATTCACCCTGTATTCATCCTGTATTCACTCATCCTGTATTCATCCTGTATTCATCCTGTATTCATCCTGTATTCATCCTGTATTCACCCTGTATTCACCCTGTATTCACCCTGTATTCACCCTGTATTCATCCTGTATTCACCCTGTATTCACCCTGTATTCATCCTGTATTCACCCTGTATTCACATCCTGTATTCACCCTGTATTCACCCTGTATTCACCCTGTATTCATCCTGTATCCATCCTGTATTCATCCTGTATTCACCCTGTATCCATCCTGTATTCACCCTGTATTCACCCTGTATTCATCCTGTATCCATCCTGTATTCATCCTGTATTCACCCTGTATTCACCCTGTATTCACCCTGTATTCATCCTGTATTCATCCTGTATTCACCCTGTATTCATCCTGTATTCATCCTGTATTCATCCTGTATTCACCCTGTATTCACCCTGTATTCATCCTGTATTCACCCTGTATTCACCCTGTATTCATCCTGTATTCACCCTGTATTCATCCTGTATTCATCCTGTATTCACCCTGTATTCATCCTGTATTCATCCTGTATTCATCCTGTATTCATCCTGTATTCATCCTGTATTCACCCTGTATTCACCCTGTATTCATCCTGTATTCATCCTGTATTCATCCTGTATTCACCCTGTATTCACCCTGTATTCATCCTGTATTCATCCTGTATTCATCCTGTATTCATCCTGTATTCATCCTGTATTCATCCTGTATCCATCCTGTATTCATCCTGTATTCACCCTGTATTCACCCTGCATTCACCCTGTATTCACCCTGTATTCACCCTGTATTCACCCTGTATTCACCCTCATCCTGTATTCATCCTGTATTCATCCTGTATTCACCCTGTATTCATCCTGTATTCACCCTGTATTCACCCTGTATTCACCCTGTATTCATCCTGTATTCACCTTCATCCTGTATTCACCCTGTATTCACCCTGTATTCATCCTGTATTCATCCTGTATTCACCCTGTATTCACCCTCATCCTGTATTCATCCTGTATTCACCCTGTATTCACCCTCATCCTGTATTCACCCTGTATTCACCCTCATCCTGTATTCATCCTGTATTCATTCACCCTGTATTCATCCTGTATTCACCCCCTGTATTCATCCTGTATTCATCCTGTATTCATCCTGTATTCACCCTGTATTCACCATGTATTAACCCTGTATTCATCCTGTATTCACCCTGTATTCATCCTGTATTCACCCTGTATTCACCCTCACCCTGTATTCATCCTGTATTCATCCTGTATTCATCCTGTATTCACCCTGTATTCATCCTGTATTCATCCTGTATTCATCCTGTATTCACCCTGTATCCTGTATTCATCCTGTATTCATCCTGTATTCATCCTGTATTCATCCTGTATTCATCCTGTATTCATCCTGTATTCATTCACCCTGTATTCATCCTGTATTCATCCTGTATTCACCTGTATTCATCCTGTATTCATCCTGTATTCATCCTGTATTCATCCTGTATTCACCCTGTATTCATCCTGTATTCACCCTGTATTCATCCTGTATTCATCCTGTATTCATCCTGTATTCACCCTGTATTCATCCTGTATTGTATTCATCCTGTATTCACCCTGTATTCATCCTGTATTCATCCTGTATTCACCCTGTATTCATCCTGTATTCACCCTGTATTCATCCTGTATTCATCCTGTATTCATCCTGTATTCATCCTGTATTCACCCTGTATTCATCCTGTATTCACCCTGTATTCACCCTGTATTCACCCTGTATTCACCCTGTATTCATCCTGTATTCATCCTGTATTCACCCTCATCCTGTATTCATCCTGTATTCACATCCTGTATTCACCCTGTATTCATCCTGTATTCAACCTGTATTCATCCTGTATTCATCCTGTATTCATCCTGTACCCTGTATTCATCCTGTATTCATCCTGTATTCACCCTGTATTCACCCTGTATTCACCCTGTATTCATCCTGTATTCACCCTGTATTCATCCTGTATTCATCCTGTATTCATCCTGTATTCACCCTGTATTCATCCTGTATTCATCCTGTATTCACCCTGTATTCACCCTGTATTCACCCTGTATTCATCCTGTATTCATACTGTATTCATCCTGTATTCATCCTGTATTCACCCTGTATTCATCCTGTATTCACCCTGTATTCATCCTGTATTCATCCTGTATTCACCCTGTATTCATCCTGTATTCACCCTGTATTCATCCTGTATTCATCCTGTATTCACCCTGTATTCATCCTGTATTCACCCTGTATTCATCCTGTATTCACCTTCATCCTGTATTCACCCTGTATTCATCCTGTATTCATCCTGTATTCACCTTCATCCTGTATTCACCCTGTATTCACCCTGTATTCATCCTGTATTCACCCTCATCCTGTATTCACCCTGTATTCATCCTGTATTCACCCTCATCCTGTATTCACCCTGTATTCACCCTGTATTCATCCTGTATTCATCCTCATCCTGTATTCACCCTGTATTCACCCTGTATTCATCCTGTATTCATCCTGTATTCATCCTGTATTCATCCTGTATTCATCCTGTATTCATCCTGTATTCACCCTGTATTCACCCTGTATTCACCCTGTATTCACCCTGTATTCATCCTGTATTCATCCTGTATTCATCCTGTATTCATCCTGTATTCATCCTGTATTCATCCTGTATTCATCCTGTATTCACCCTGTATTCACCCTGTATTCACCCTGTATTCATCCTGTATTCATCCTGTATTCATCCTGTATTCATCCTGTATTTCATTCACCCTGTATTCACCCTGTATTTCATCCTGTATTCATCATTCATCCTGTATTCACCCTGTATTCATCCTGTATTCACCCTGTATTCACCCTCATCCTGTATTCATCCTGTATTCATCCTGTATTCATCCTGTATTCATCCTGTATTCATCCTGTATTCACCCTGTATTCATCCTGTATTCACCCTGTATTCACCCTGTATTCATCCTGTATTCACCCTGTATTCACCCTCATCCTGTATTCATCCTGTATTCATCCTGTATTCATCCTGTATTCATCCTGTATTCATCCTGTATTCACCCTGTATTCATCCTGTATTCACCCTGTATTCATCCTGTATTCACCCTGTATTCACCCTCACCCTGTATTCATCCTGTATTCATCCTGTATTCACCCTGTATTCATCCTGTATTCAATCCTGTATTCATCCTGTATTCATCCTGTATTCACCCTGTATTCACCCTGTATTCATCCTGTATTTCATTCACCCTGTATTCATCCTGTATTCATCCTGTATTCACCCTGTATTCATCCTGTATTCATCCTGTATTCATCCTGTATTCATCCTGTATTCATCCTGTATTCATCCTGTATTCATCCTGTATTCATCCTGTATTCATCCTGTATTCACCCTGTATTCACCCTGTATTCATCCTGTATTCATCCTGTATTCACCCTGTATTCATCCTGTATTCACCCTGTATTCATCCTGTATTCACCCTGTATTCACCCTCCTGTATTCATCCTGTATTCATCCTGTATTCATCCTGTATTCATCCTGTATTCATCCTGTATTCACCCTGTATTCACCCTGTATTCCTGTATTCACCCTGTATTCATCCTGTATTCACCCTGTATTCACCCTCACCCTGTATTCATCCTGTATTCATCCTGTATTCATCCTGTATTCATCCTGTATTCATCCTGTATTCACCCTGTATTCACCCTGTATTCACCCTGTATTCACCCTGTATTCACCCTGTATTCATCCTGTATTCACCCTGTATTCACCCTCACCCTGTATTCATCCTGTATTCATCCTGTATTCATCCTGTATTCACCCTGTATTCATCCTGTATTCATCCTGTATTCATCCTGTATTCACCCTGTATTCACCCTGTATTCATCCTGTATTCATCCTGTATTCATCCTGTATTCACCCTGTATTCATCCTGTATTCATCCTGTATTCATCCTGTATTCACCCTGTATTCATCCTGTATTCATCCTGTATTCATCCTGTATTCATCCTGTATTCACCCTCACCCTGTATTCATCCTGTATTCACCCTGTATTCATCCTGTATTCATCCTGTATTCATCCTGTATTCACCCTGTATTCACCCTGTATTCATCCTGTATTCATCCTGTATTCACCCTCACCCTGTATTCATCCTGTATTCACCCTGTATTCATCCTGTATTCACCCTGTATTCATTCCCTGTATTCATCCTGTATTCATCCTGTATTCACCCTGTATTCATCCTGTATTCACCCTGTATTCATCCTGTATTCATCCTGTATTCACCCTGTATTCATCCTGTATTCACCCTGTATTCATCCTGTATTCATCCTGTATTCATCCTGTATTCACCCTGTATTTCATCCTGTATTCATCCTGTATTCACCCTGTATTCACCCTGTATTCATCCTGTATTCATCCTGTATTCACCCTGTATTCATCCTGTATTCATCCTGTATTCATCCTGTATTCATCCTGTATTCACCCTGTATTCATCCTGTATTCACATCCTGTATTCATCCTGTATTCATCCTGTATTCATCCTGTATTCACCCTGTATTCATCCATTCCTGTATTCATCCTGTATTCATCCTGTATTCACCCTGTATTCATCCTGTATTCACCCTCATCCTGTATTCACCCTGTATTCACCCTGTATTCACATCCTGTATTCATCCTGTATTCATCCTGTATTCATCCTGTATTCATCCTGTATTCACCCTGTATTCACCCTCTATTCACCCTGTATTCATCCTGTATTCACCCTGTATTCACCCTGTATTCACCCTGTATTCACCCTGTATTCACCCTGTATTCACCCTGTATTCACCCTGTATTCACCCTGTATTCACCCTGTATTCACATCCTGTATTCATCCTGTATTCATCCTGTATTCATCCTGTATTCATCCTGTATTCATCCTGTATTCATCCTGTATTCACCCTGTATTCACCCTGTATTTCATCCTGTATTCATCCTGTATTCATCCTGTATTCATCCTGTATTCACCCTGTATTCATCCTGTATTCATCCTGTATTCACCCTGTATTACCCTGTATTCACCCTGTATTCACCCTGTATTCACCCTCATCCTGTATTCACCCTGTATTCACCCTGTATTATTCATCCTGTATTCATCCTGTATTCATCCTGTATTCATCCTGTATTCATCCTGTATTCATCCTGTATTCATCCTGTATTCATCCTGTATTCATCCTGTATTCATCCTGTATTCACCCTGTATTCATCCTGTATTCACCCTGTATTCATCCTGTATTCTGTATTCCTGTATTCATCCTGTATTCATCCTGTATTCATCCTGTATTCACCCTGTATTCACCCTGTATTCATCCTGTATTCATCCTGTATTTCACCCTGTATTCATCCTGTATTCACCCTGTATTCATCCTGTATTCACCCTGTATTCATCCTGTATTCATCCTGTATTCACCCTGTATTCATCCTGTATTCACCCTGTATTCATCCTGTATTCATCCTGTATTCACCCTGTATTCACTGTATTCACCCTGTATTCATCCTGTATTCATCCTGTATTCATCCTGTATTCATCCTGTATTCATTCACCCTGTATTCATCCTGTATTCACCCTGTATTCACCCTGTATTCATCCTGTATTCACCCTCATCCTGTATTCACCCTGTATTCATCCTGTATTCACCCTCATCCTGTATTCACCCTGTATTCACCCTGTATTCATCCTGTATTTCATCCTGTATTCATCCTGTATTCACCCTGTATTTCATCCTGTATTAATCCTGTATTCATCCTGTATTCATCCTGTATTCATCCTGTATTCACCCTGTATTCACCCTGTATTCACCCTCATCCTGTATTCATCCTGTATTCATCCTGTATTCATCCTGTATTCATCCTGTATTCATCCTGTATTCACCCTGTATTCATCCTGTATTCACCCTGTATTCACCCTGTATTCATCCTGTATTTCATCCTGTATTCATCCTGTATTCATCCTGTATTCATCTGTATTCATCCTGTATTCATCCTGTATTCACCCTGTATTCACCCTGTATTCACATCCTGTATTCATCCTGTATTCATCCTGTATTCATCCTGTATTCATCCTGTATTCATCCTGTATTCACCCTGTATTCATCCTGTATTCACCCTGTATTCACCCTGTATTCACCCTGTATTCATCCTGTATTCATCCTGTATTCATCCTGTATTCATCCTGTATTCACCCTGTATTCATCCTGTATTCACCCTGTATTCATCCTGTATTCATCCTGTATTCACCCTGTATTCATACTGTATTCACCCTGTATTCATCCTGTATTCACCCTGTATTCACCCTCATCCTGTATTCACCCTGTATTCATCCTGTATTCACCCTGTATTCACCTTCATCCTGTATTCACCCTGTATTCACCCTGTATTCATCCTGTATTCACCCTCATCCTGTATTCACCCTGTATTCATCCTGTATTCATCCTGTATTCACCCTGTATTCACCCTGTATTCATCCTGTATTCATCCTGTATTCACCCTGTATTCACCCTGTATTCACCCTGTATTCATCCTGTATTCATCCTGTATTCATCCTGTATTCATCCTGTATTCACCCTGTATTCACCCTGTATTCACCCTGTATTCCTGTATTCACCCTGTCATCCTGTATTCATCCTGTATTCATCCTGGATTCATCCTGTATTCATCCTCACCCTGTATTCACCCTGTATTCATCCTGTATTCACCCTGTATTCACCCTGTATTCATCCTGTATTCATCCTGTATTCATCCTGTATTCATCCTGTATTCATCCTGTATTCATCCTGTATTCATCCTGTATTCACCCTGTATTCATCCTGTATTCACCCTGTATTCCCCCTCATCCTGTATTCATCCTGTATTCATCCTGTATTCATCCTGTATTCATCCTGTATTCATCCTGTATTCATCCTGTATTCATTCCTGTATTCATCCTGTATTCACCCTGTATTCACCCTCATCCTGTATTCATCCTGTATTCATCCTGTATTCATCCTGTATTCATCCTGTATTCATCCTGTATTCACCCTGTATTCATCCTGTATTCATCCTGTATTCATCCTGTATTCATCCTGTATTCATCCTGTATTCCTGTATTCACCCTGTATTCATCCTGTATTCACCCTGTATTCATCCTGTATTCATCCTGTATTCATCCTGTATTCACCCTGTATTCATCCTGTATTCATCCTGTATTGTATTCACCCTGTATTCACCCTGTATTCACCCTGTATTCATCCTGTATTCACCCTGTATTCATCCTGTATTCACCCTGTATTCATCCTGTATTCATCCTGTATTCATCCTGTATTCACCCTGTATTCATACTGTATTCACCCTGTATTCATCCTGTATTCACCCTGTATTCACCCTGTATTCACCCTGTATTCATCCTGTATTCACCCTGTATTCATCCTGTATTCACCCTGTATTCATCCTGTATTTCCTGTATTCACCCTGTATTCACCCTGTATTCATCATCCTGTATTCATCCTGTATTCACCCTGTATTCATCCTGTATTCACCCTGTATTCATCCTGTATTCACCCTGTATTCACCCATTCATCCTGTATTCACCCTGTATCCTGTATTCATCCTGTATTCATCCTGTATTCATCCTGTATTCACCCTGTATTCATCCTGTATTCATCCTGTATTCATCCTGTATTCATCCTGTATTCATCCTGTATTCACCCTGTATTCATCCTGTATTCACCCTGTATTCATCCTGTATTCATCCTGTATTCATCCTGTATTCACCCTGTATTCACCCTGTATTCATCCTGTATTCATCCTGTATTCATCCTGTATTCACCCTGTATTCATCCTGTATTCATCCTGTATTCATCCTGTATTCATCCTGTATTCACCCTGTATTCACCCTGTATTCATCCTGTATTCATCCTGTATTCATCCTGTATTCACCCTGTATTCATCCTGTATTCATCCTGTATTCATCCTGTATTCATCACCCTGTATTCATCCTGTATTCACCCATTCCTGTATTCATCCTGTATTCATCCTGTATTCACCCTGTATTCACCCTGTATTCATCCTGTATTCATCCTGTATTCATCCTGTATTCATCCTGTATTCACCCTGTATTCACCCTGTATTCATCCTGTATTCATCCTGTATTCATCCTGTATTCACCCATCCTGTATTCACCCTGTATTCATCCTGTATTCATCCTGTATTCACCCTGTATTCATCCTGTATTCACCCTGTATTCATCCTGTATTCACCCTGTATTCACCCTGTATTCATCCTGTATTCATTCATCCTGTATTCATCCTGTATTATCCTGTATTTCATTCCTGTATTCATCCTGTATTCATCCTGTATTCATCCTGTATTCATCCTGTATTCATCCTGTATTCATCCTGTATTCACCCTGTATTCATCCTGTATCCCTGTATTCATCCTGTATTCATCCTGTATTCACCCTGTATTCATCCTGTATTCATCCTGTATTCACCCTGTATTCACCCTGTATTCATCCTGTATTCATCCTGTATTCACCCTGTATTCACCCTGTATTCATCCTGTATTCATCCTGTATTCATCCTGTATTCACCCTCACCCTGTATTCATCCTGTATTCACCCTGTATTCATCCTGTATTCACCCTGTATTCATCCTGTATCCTGTATTCACCCTGTATTCATCCTGTATTCATCCTGTATTCATCCTGTATTCATCCTGTATTCACCCTGTATTCACCCTGTATTCACCCTGTATTCATCCTGTATTCATCCTGTATTCATCCTGTATTCATCCTGTATTCATCCTGTATTCACCCTGTATTCACCCTGTATTCATCCTGTATTCATCCTGTATTCACCCTGTATTCACCCTGTATTCATCCTCATCCTGTATTCATCCTGTATTCACCCTGTATTCATCCTGTATTCATCCTGTATTCACCCTGTATTCACCCTGTATCCTGTATTCATCCTGTATTCATCCTGTATTCATCCTGTATTCATCCTGTATTCACCCTGTATTCACCCTGTATTCACCCTGTATTCATCCTGTATTCATCCTGTATTCATCCTGTATTTCCTGTATTCATCCTGTATTCACCCTGTATTCATCCTGTATTCACCCTGTATTCATCCTGTATTCATCCTGTATTCATCCTGTATTCATCCTGTATTCATCCTGTATTCATCCTGTATTCACCCTGTATTCATCCTGTATTCACCCTGTATTCATCCTGTATTCACCCTGTATTCACCCTGTATTCATCCTGTATTCATCCTGTATTCATCCTGTATTCATCCTGTATTCACCCTGTATTCATCCTGTATTCATCCTGTATTCATCCTGTATTCATCCTGTATTCACCCTGTATTCATCCTGTATTCATCCTGTATTCATCCTGTATTCATCCTGTATTCACCATGTATTCATCCTGTATTCATCCTGTATTCATCCTGTATTCACCCTGTATTCATCCTGTATTCACCCTGTATTCACCCTGTATTCATCCTGTATTCATCCTGTATTCACCCTGTATTCACCCTGTATTCATCCTGTATTCATCCTGTATTCACCCTCACCCTGTATTCATCCTGTATTCACCCTGTATTCACCCTGTATTCATCCTGTATTCATCCTGTATTCATCCTGTATTCACCCATCCTGTATTCACCCTGTATTCATCCTGTATTCATCCTGTATTCACCCTGTATTCATCCTGTATTCACCCTGTATTCATACTGTATTCACCCTGTATTCACCCTGTATTCATCCTGTATTCACCCTGTATTCATCCTGTATTCACCCTGTATTCATCCTGTATTCATCCTGTATTCACCCTGTATTCATCCTGTATTCATCCTGTATTCACCCTGTATTCCTGTATTCACCCTGTATTCACCCTGTATTCATCCTGTATTCACCCTGTATTCATCCTGTATTCACCCTGTATTCATCCTGTATCATCCTGTATTCATCCTGTATTCACCCTGTATTCACCCTGTATTCATCCTGTATTCATCCTGTATTCACCCTGTATTCACCCTGTATTCATCCTCATCCTGTATTCATCCTGTATTCACCCTGTATTCATCCTGTATTCATCCTCACCCTGTATTCATCCTCACCCTGTATTCACCCTGTATTCACTCTGTATTCATCCTGTATTCATCCTGTATTCATCCTGTATTCATCCTGTATTCATCCTGTATTCACCCTGTATTCACCCTGTATTCACCCTGTATTCACCCTGTATTCACCCTGTATTCATCCTGTATTCACCCTGTATTCACCCTGTATTCACCCTGTATTCACCCTGTATTCATCCTGTATTCATCCTGTATTCATCCTGTATTCATCCTGTATTCATCCTGTATTCACCCTGTATCCATCCTGTATTCATTCACCCTGTATTCATCCTGTATCCATCCTGTATTCATCCTGTATTCACCCTGTATTCACCCTGTATTCACCCTCATCCTGTATTCATCCTGTATTCACCCTGTATTCACCCTGTATTCACCCTGTATTCATCCTGTATTCATCCTGTATTCATCCTGTATTCACCCTGTATTCATCCTGTATTCATCCTGTATTCACCCTGTATTCACCCTGTATTCATCCTGTATTCACCCTGTATTCATTCACTCTGTATTCACCCTGTATTCATCCTGTATTCATCATTCCTGTATTCATCCTGTATTCATCCTGTATTCACCCTGTATTCATCCTGTATTCATCCTGTATTCATTCATCCTGTATTCATCCTGTATTCCTGTACATCCTGTATTCATCCTGTATTCATCCTGTATTCACCCTGTATTCACCCTGTATTCTGTATTCCTGTATTTCATCCTGTATTCATCCTGTATTCACCCTGTATTCACCCTGTATTCATCCTGTATTCATCCTGTATTCACCCTGTATTCATCCTGTATTCATCCTGTATTCACCCTGTATCACCCTGTATTCATCCTGTATTCACATCCTGTATTCACCCTGTATTCACCCTCATCCCATCCTGTATTCACCCTGTATTCATCCTGTATTCACCCTGTATTCATCCTGTATTCATCCTGTATTCACCCTGTATTCACCCTGTATTCATCCTGTCCTGTATTCACCCTGTATTCATCCTCATCCTGTATTCATCCTGTATTCATCCTGTATTCACCTGTATTCACCCTGTATTCACCCTGTATTCATCCTGTATTCACCCTGTATTCATTCCTGTATTCATCCTGTATTCATCCTGTATTCATCCTGTATTCATCCTGTATTCACCCTGTATTCATCCTGTATTCATCCTGTATTCATCCTGTATTCATCCTGTATTCATCCTGTATTCACCCTGTATTCATCCTGTATTCACCCTGTATTCATCCTGTATTCCTGTATTCATCCTGTATTCATCCTGTATTCATCCTGTATTCATCCTGTATTCACCCTGTATTCATCCTGTATTCATCCTGTATTCACCCTGTATTCATCCTGTATTCATCCTGTATTCATCCTGTATTCATCCTGTATTCATCCTGTATTCACCCTGTATTCATCCTGTATTCACCCTGTATTCACCCTGTATTTCATTCCTGTATTCATCACCCTGTATTCATCCTGTATTCATCCTGTATTCACCCTGTATTCACCCTGTATTCATCCTGTATTCATCATCCTGTATTCATCCTGTATTCATCCTGTATTCATCCTGTATTCATCCTGTATTCACCCTGTATTCACCCTGTATTCATTCCTGTATTTCATCCTGTATTCATCCTGTATTCATTCACCCTGTATTCATCCTGTATTCACCCTGTATTCACCCTGTATTCACCCTGTATTCATCCTGTATTCATTCCTGTATTCACCCTGTATTCATCCTGTATTCATCCTGTATTCATCCCCCTGTATTCACCCTGTATTCACCCTCATCCTGTATTCTGTATTCATCCTGTATTCATCCTGTATTCATCCTGTATTCATCCTGTATTCACCCATTCACCCTGTATTCATCCTGTATTCATCCTGTATTCATCCTGTATTCATCCTGTATTCATCCTGTATTCATCCTGTATTCATCCTGTATTCATCCTGTATTCATCCTGTATTCACCCTGTATTCACCCTGTATTCATCCTGTATTCATCCTGTATTCATCCTGTATTCATCCTGTATTCATCCTGTATTCACCCTGCATTCATCCTGTATTCATCCTGTATTCACCCTGTATTCACCCTGTATTCACCCTGTATTCATCCTGTATTCACCCTGTATTCACCCTGTATTCATCCTGTATTCACCCTGTATTCATCCTGTATTCAACCTGTATTCATCCTGTATTCATCCTGTATTCATCCTGTATTCATCCTGTATTCACCCTGTATTCATCCTGTATTCATTCACCCTGTATTCACCCTGTATTCATCCTGTATTCACCCTGTATTCATCCTGTATTCATCCTGTATTCACCCTGTATTCCTGTATTCATCCTGTATTCATCCTGTATTCACCCTGTATTCATCCTGTATTCATCCTGTATTCATCCTGTATTCACCCTGTATTCATCCTGTATTCATCCTGTATTCATCCTGTATTCACCCTGTATTCATCCTGTATTCATCCTGTATTCACCCTCATCCTGTATTCATCCTGTATTCATCCTCATCCTGTATTCATCCTGTATTCATCCTGTATTCACCCTGTATTTCATCCTGTATTCACCCTGTATTCATCCTGTATTCACCTTCATCCTGTATTCACCCTGTATTCACCCTGTATTCATCCTGTATTCATCCTGTATTCACCCTGTATTCATCCTGTATTCACATCCTGTATTCATCCTGTATTCATCCTGTATTCATCCTGTATTCATCCTGTATTCATCCTGTATTCATCCTGTATTCATCCTGTATTCACCCTGTATTCATCCTGTATTCACCCTGTATTCACCCATTCCTGTATTCATCCTGTATTCATCCTGTATTCATCCTGTATTCATCCTGTATTCATCCTGTATTCATCCTGTATTCATCCTGTATTCATCCTGTATTCATTCATCCTGTATTCACCCTGTATTCACATCCTGTATTCACCCTGTATTCATCCTGTATTCACCCTGTATTCACCTTCATCCTGTATTCACCCTGTATTCACCCTGTATTCATCCTGTATTCATCCTGTATTCACCCTGTATTCATCCTGTATTCATCCTGTATTCACCCTGTATTCACCCTGTATTCATCCTGTATTCACCCTCATCCTGTATTCACCCTGTATTCACCCTGTATTCACCCTGTATTCATCCTGTATTCATCCTGTATTCATCCTGTATTCATCCTGTATTCATCCTGTATTCACCCTGTATTCACCCTGTATTCACCCTCATCCTGTATTCATCCTGTATTCATCCTGTATTCATCCTGTATTCATCCTGTATTCACCCTGTATTCATCCTGTATTCCTGTATTCATCACCCTGTATTCATCCTGTATTCATCCTGTATTCATCCTATTCATCCTGTATTCATCCTGTATTCACCCTGTATTCACCCTGTATTCACCCTGTATTCACCCTCATCCTGTATTCATCCTGTATTCATCCTGTATTCATCCTGTATTCATCCTGTATTCATCCTGTATTCACCCTGTATTCATCCTGTATTCACCCTGTATTCACCCTGTATTCATCCTGTATTCACCCTGTATTCACCCTCATCCTGTATTCATCCTGTATTCATCCTCATCCTGTATTCATCCTGTATTCATCCTGTATTCATCCTGTATTCACCCTGTATTCATCCTGTATTCACCCTGTATTCATCCTGTATTCATCCTGTATTCATCCTGTATTCATCCTGTATTCACCCTGTATTCATCCCTGTATTCATCCTGTATTCATCCTGTATTCATCCTGTATTCACCCTGTATTCATCCTGTATTCATCCTGTATTCACCCTGTATTCACCCTGTATTCACCCTGTATTCATCCTGTATTCATCCTGTATTCACCCTGTATTCATCCTGTATTCATCCTGTATTCATCCTGTATTCATCCTGTATTCACCCTGTATTTACTGTATTCACCCTGTATTCATCCTGTATTCACCCTGTATTCACCCTGTATTCATCCTGTATTCATCCTGTATTCACCCTGTATTCATCCTGTATTCACCCATTCATCCTGTATTCACCCTGTATTCACCCTGTATTCACCCTGTATTCACCCTGTATTCATCCTGTATTCATCCTGTATTCATCCTGTATTCATCCTGTATTCATCCTGTATTCACCCTGTATTCACCCTGTATTCACCCTGTATTCATCCTGTATTCACCCTGTATTTCATCCTGTATTCATCCTGTATTCATCCTGTATTCATCCTGTATCACCCTGTATTCATCCTGTATTCCTGTATTCATCCTGTATTCATCCTGTATTCATCCTGTATTCACCCTGTATTCACCCTGTATTCATCCTGTATTCACCCTGTATTCATCCTGTATTCACCCTGTATTCATCCTGTATTCACCCTGTATTCACCCTGTATTCATCCTGTATTCATCCTGTATTCACCCTGTATTCATCCTGTATTCATCCTGTATTCATCCTGTATTCATCCTGTATTCATCCTGTATTCATCCTGTATTCATCCTGTATTCACCCTGTATTCACCCTCATCCTGTATTCATCCTGTATTCATCCCTGTATTCATCCTGTATTCACCCTGTATTCATCCTGTATTCACCCTGTATTCATCCTGTATTCATCCTGTATTCATCCTGTATTCATCCTGTATTCATCCTGTATTCACCCTGTATTCATTCCTGTATTCACCCTGTATTCACCCTCATCCTGTATTTCATCCTCATCCTGTATTCATCCTGTATTCATCCTGTATTCATCCTGTATTCACCCTGTATTCACCCTGTATTCATCCTGTATTCACCCTCATCCTGTATTCATCCTGTATTCATCCTGTATTCATCCTGTATTCATCCTGTATTCACCCTGTATTCACCCTGTATTCATCCTGTATTCACCCTGTATTCATCCTGTATTCACCCTCATCCTGTATTCATCCTGTATTCATCCTGTATTCATCCTGTATTCACCCTGTATTCATCCTGTATTCATCCTGTATTCATCCTGTATTCATCCTGTATTCACCCTGTATTCATCCTGTATTCACCCTGTATTCATCCTGTATTCACCCTGTATTCACCCTGTATTCACCCTGTATTCATCCTGTATTCACCCTGTATTCACCCTGTATTCATCCTGTATTCATCCTGTATTCATCCTGTATTCACCCTCATCCTGTATTCACCCTGTATTCATCCTGTATTCACCCTGTATTCACCCTGTATTCATCCTGTATTCATCCTGTATTCACCCTCATCCTGTATTCACCCTGTATTCACCCTGTATTCACCCTGTATTCACCCTCATCCTGTATTCATCCTCATCCTGTATTCATCCTGTATTCATCCTGTATTCACCCTGTATTCACCCTGTATTCACCCTGTATTCACCCTCATCCTGTATTCATCCTGTATTCATCCTGTATTCATCCTGTATTCATCCTGTATTCATCCTGTATTCACCCTGTATTCATCCTGTATTCACCCTGTATTCACCCTGTATTCACCCTCACCCTGTATTCACCCTCATCCTGTATTCATCCTGTATTCATCCTGTATTCATCCTGTATTCATCCTGTATTCACCCTGTATTCACCCTGTATTCACCCTGTATTCACCCTCATCCTGTATTCATCCTGTATTCATCCTGTATTCATCCTGTATTCATCCTGTATTCATCCTGTATTCACCCTGTATTCATCCTGTATTCACCCTGTATTCACCCTGTATTCATCCTGTATTCACCCTGTATTCACCCTCATCCTGTATTCATCCTGTATTCATCCTGTATTCATCCTGTATTCATCCTGTATTCACCCTGTATTCATCCTGTATTCACCCTGTATTCATCCTGTATTCACCCTGTATTCACCCTCATCCTGTATTCATCCTGTATTCATCCTGTATTCACCCTGTATTCATCCTGTATTCATCCTGTATTCACCCTGTATTCATCCTGTATTCATCCTGTATTCACCCTGTATTCACCCTCTATTCATCCTGTATTCACCCTGTATTCATTCATCCTGTATTATCCTGTATTCACCCTGTATTCATCCTGTATTCACCCTGTATTCATCCTGTATTCATCCTGTATTCATCCTGTATTCACCCTGTATTCATACTGTATTCACCCTGTATTCATCCTGTATTCACCCTGTATTCCTGTATTCACCCTGTATTCATCCTGTATTCATCCTGTATTCATCCTGTATTCACCCTGTATTCATCCTGTATTCATCACCCTGTATTCACCCTGTATTCACCCTGTATTCATCCTAATCCTGTATTCATCCTGTATTTCCTCATCCTGTATTCATCCTGTATTCATCCTGTATTCACCCTGTATTCACCCTGTATTCACCCTGTATTCACCCTGTATTCATCCTGTATTCACCCTGTATTCACCCTCACCCTGTATTCATCCTGTATTCATCCTGTATAAATCCTGTATTCACCCTGTATTCACCCTGTATTCATCCTGTATTCATCCTGTATTCATCCTGTATTCACCCTGTATTCACCCTGTATTCATCCTGTATTCACCCTGTATTCATCCTGTATTCACCCTGTATTCATCCTGTATTCACCCTGTATTCACCCTGTATTCATCCTGTATTCATCCTGTATTCACCCTGTATTCATCCTGTATTCCTGTATTCATCCTGTATTCATCCTGTATTCATCCTGTATTCACCCTGTATTCACCCTGTATTCATCCTGTATTCATCCTGTATTCATCCTGTATTCATCCTGTATTCATCCTGTATTCACCCTGTATTCATACTGTATTCATCCTGTATTCACCCTGTATTCATCCTGTATTCATCCTGTATTCACCCCCTGTATTCATCCTGTATTCATCCTCACCCTGTATTCACCCTGTATTCATCCTGTATTCACCCTGTATTCACCCTGTATTCATCCTGTATTCATCCTGTATTCATCCTGTATTCATCCTGTATTCATCCTGTATTCATCCTGTATTCATCCTGTATTCATCCTGTATTCATCCTGTATTCATCCTGTATTCATCCTGTATTCACCCTGTATTCATCCTGTATTCATCCTGTATTCATCCTGTATTCATCCTGTATTCATCCTGTATTCATCCTGTATTCACCCTGTATTCATCCTGTATTCATCCTGTATTCACCCTGTATTCATCCTGTATTCACCCTGTATTTCATTCCTGTATTCACCCTGTATTCATCCTGTATTCACCCTGTATTCATCCTGTATTCACCCTGTATTCATCCTGTATTCATCCTGTATTCACCCTGTATTCATCCTGTATTCATCCTGTATTATTCATCCTGTATTCACCCTGTATTCACCCTGTATTCACCCTGTATTCACCCTGTATTCATCCTGTATTCACCCTGTATTCATCCTCATCCTGTATTCATCCTGTATTCATCCTGTATTCACCCTGTATTCATCCTGTATTCATCCTGTATTCATCCTGTATTCACCCTGTATTCACCCTGTATTCATCCTGTATTCATCCTGTATTCATCCTGTATTCACCCTGTATTCACCCTGTATTCATCCTGTATTCATTCCTGTATTCATCCTGTATTCACCCTGTATTCACCCATTCCTGTATTCACCCTGTATTCATCCTGTATTCATCCTGTATTCACCCTGTATTCATACTGTATTCACCCTGTATTCACCCTGTATTCACCCTGTATTCACCCTGTATTCATCCTGTATTCACCCTGTATTCATCCTGTATTCATCCTGTATTCACCCTGTATTCACCCTGTATTCACCCTGTATTCACCCTGTATTCACCCTGTATTCATCCTGTATTCATCCTGTATTCACCCTGTATTCATCCTGTATTCACCCTGTATTCACCCTGTATTCATCCTGTATCCATCCTGTATTCATCCTGTATTCACCCTGTATTCACCCTGTATTCACCCTCATCCTGTATTCATCCTGTATTCACCCTGTATTCACCCTGTATTCACCCTGTATTCATCCTGTATCCATCCTGTATTCATCCTGTATTCACCCTGTATTCACCCTGTATTCATCCTGTATTCACCCTGTATTCACCCTGTATTCATCCTGTATTCACCCTGTATTCACCCTGTATTCACTCTGTATTCACCCTGTATTCATCCTGTATTCATCCTGTATTCACCCTGTATTCATCCTGTATCCATCCTGTATTCATCCTGTATTCACCCTGTATTCACCCTGTATTCATCCTGTATTCATCCTGTATTCATCCTGTATTCATCCTGTATTCATCCTGTATCCATCCTGTATTCATCCTGTATTCACCCTGTATTCACCCTGCATTCACCCTGTATTCACCCTGTATTCACCCTGTATTCACCCTCATCCTGTATTCATCCTGTATTCACCCTGTATTCACCCTGTATTCATCCTGTATTCACCCTTTATTCACCCTGTATTCACCCTGTATTCATCCTGTATTATCATCCATCACCCTGTATTCACCCTGTATTCATCCTGTATTCACCCTCATCCTGTATTCACCCTGTATTCACCCTCATCCTGTATTCATCCTGTATTCACCCTGTATTCACCCTCATCCTGTATTCACCCTGTATTCACCCTCATCCTGTATTCATCCTGTATTCACCCTGTATTCACCCTGTATTCATCCTGTATTCACCCTGTATTCACCCTGTATTCATCCTCATCCTGTATTCATCCTGTATTCATCCTGTATTCACCCTGTATTCACCATGTATTAACCCTGTATTCATCCTGTATTCACCCTGTATTCATCCTGTATTCACCCTGTATTCACCCTCACCCTGTATTCATCCTGTATTCATCCTGTATTCATCCTGTATTCACCCTGTATTCATCCTGTATTCATCCTGTATTCACCCTGTATTCACCCTGTATTCATCCTGTATTCACCCTGTATTCATCCTGTATTCATCCTGTATTCATCCTGTATTCATCCTGTATTCACCCTGTATTCATCCTGTATTCACCCTGTATTCATCCTGTATTCATCCTGTATTCACCCTGTATTCATCCTGTATTCACCCTGTATTCATCCTGTATTCACCCTGTATTCATCCTGTATTCATCCTGTATTCATCCTGTATTCACCCTGTATTCATCCTGTATTCACCCTGTATTCACCCTGTATTCATCCTGTATTCACCCTGTATTCACCCTGTATTCACCCTGTATTCATCCTAATCCTGTATTCATCCTGTATTCATCCTCATCCTGTATTCATCCTGTATTCACCCTGTATTCATCCTGTATTCACCCTGTATTCATCCTGTATTCATCCTGTATTCACCCTGTATTCACCCTGTATTCACCCTGTATTCACCCTGTATTCACCCTCATCCTGTATTCATCCTGTATTCACCCTGTATTCACCCTGTATTCATCCTGTATTCACCCTGTATTCACCCTGTATTCACCCTGTATTCATCCTGTATTCACCTTCATCCTGTATTCACCCTGTATTCACCCTGTATTCATCCTGTATTCACCCTCATCCTGTATTCACCCTGTATTCACCCTGTATTCACCCTCATCCTGTATTAATCCTGTATTCATCCTGTATTCATCCTGTATTCATCCTGTATTCACCCTGTATTCACCCTGTATTCACCCTGTATTCACCCTCATCCTGTATTCATCCTGTATTCATCCTGTATTCATCCTGTATTCATCCTGTATTCATCCTGTATTCATCCTGTATTCATCCTGTATTCACCCTGTATTCACCCTGTATTCACCCTCATCCTGTATTCATCCTGTATTCATCCTGTATTCATCCTGTATTCATCCTGTATTCACCCTGCATTCACCCTGTATTCACCCTGTATTCACCCTGTATTCACCCTGTATTCACCCTGTATTCACCCTCATCCTGTATTCACCCTGTATTCACCCTGTATTCACCCTCATCCTGTATTCACCCTGTATTCATCCTGTATTCAACCTGTATTCATCCTGTATTCATCCTGTATTCATCCTGTATTCATCCTGTATTCACCCTGTATTCATCCTGTATTCACCCTGTATTCACCCTGTATTCACCCTGTATTCATCCTGTATTCACCCTGTATTCATCCTGTATTCATCCTGTATTCACCCTGTATTCACCCTGTATTCATCCTGTATTCATCCTGTATTCACCCTGTATTCATCCTGTATTCATCCTGTATTCATACTGTATTCACCCTGTATTCATCCTGTATTCACCCTGTATTCACCCTCATCCTGTATTCACCCTGTATTCATCCTGTATTCATCCTGTATTCACCCTGTATTCATCCTGTATTCACCCTGTATTCATCCTGTATTCATCCTGTATTCACCCTGTATTCATACTGTATTCACCCTGTATTCATCCTGTATTCATCCTGTATTCACCCTCATCCTGTATTCACCCTGTATTCATCCTGTATTCATCCTGTATTCACCCTGTATTCACCCTGTATTCATCCTGTATTCACCCTCATCCTGTATTCACCCTGTATTCACCCTGTATTCACCCTCATCCTGTATTAATCCTGTATTCATCCTGTATTCATCCTGTATTCATCCTGTATTCACCCTGTATTCACCCTGTATTCACCCTGTATTCACCCTGTATTCACCCTCATCCTGTATTCATCCTGTATTCATCCTGTATTCATCCTGTATTCATCCTGTATTCATCCTGTATTCATCCTGTATTCACCCTGTATTCACCCTGTATTTCAACCTGTATTCACCCTCATCCTGTATTCATCCTGTATTCATCCTGTATTCATCCTGTATTCATCCTGTATTCATCCTGTATTCACCCTGTATTCACCCTGTATTCACCCTGTATTCACCCTCATCCTGTATTCATCCTGTATTCATCCTGTATTCATCCTGTATTCACCCTGTATTCATCCTGTATTCATCCTGTATTCATCCTGTATTCATCCTGTATTCATCCTGTATTCATCCTGTATTCATCCTGTATTCATCCTGTATTCACCCTGTATTCACCCTCATCCTGTATTCATCCTGTATTCATCCTGTATTCATCCTGTATTCATCCTGTATTCACCCTGTATTCATCCTGTATTCACCCTGTATTCATCCTGTATTCACCCTGTATTCACCCTCACCCAGTATTCATCCTGTATTCATCCTGTATTCATCCTGTATTCACCCTGTATTCATCCTGTATTCACCCTGTATTCATCCTGTATTCATCCTGTATTCATCCTGTATTCACCCTGTATTCATCCTGTATTCATCCTGTATTCACCCTGTATTCACCCTGTATTCACCCTGTATTCACCCTGTATTCATCCTGTATTCACCCTGTATTCATCCTGTATTCACCCTGTATTCATCCTGTATTCATCCTGTATTCATCCTGTATTCACCCTGTATTCATACTGTATTCACCCTGTATTCATCCTGTATTCATCCTGTATTCACCCTGTATTCACCCTGTATTCATCCTGTATTCATCCTGTATTCATCCTGTATTCACCCTGTATTCATCCTGTATTCACCCTGTATTCACCCTGTATTCACCCTGTATTCATCCTGTATTCATCCTGTATTCATCCTCATCCTGTATTCATCCTGTATTCATCCTGTATTCACCCTGTATTCACCCTGTATTCACCCTGTATTCACCCTGTATTCATCCTGTATTCACCCTGTATTCATCCTGTATTCACCCTGTATTCATCCTGTATTCATCCTGTATTCATCCTGTATTCACCCTGTATTCATCCTGTATTCACCCTGTATTCACCCTGTATTCACCCTGTATTCACCCTGTATTCATCCTGTATTCACCCTGTATTCACCCTCACCCTGTATTCATCCTGTATTCATCCTGTATTCATCCTGTATTCACCCTGTATTCACCCTGTATTCACCCTGTATTCACCCTGTATTCATCCTGTATTCACCCTGTATTCACCCTCACCCTGTATTCATCCTGTATTCATCTTGTATTCATCCTGTATTCACCCTGTATTCATCCTGTATTCATCCTGTATTCATCCTGTATTCACCCTGTATTCACACTGTATTCATCCTGTATTCACCCTGTATTCATCCTGTATTCACCCTGTATTCACCCTGTATTCATCCTGTATTCACCTTCATCCTGTATTCACCCTGTATTCATCCTGTATTCACCTTCATCCTGTATTCACCCTGTATTCATCCTCACCCTGTATTCATCCTCACCCTGTATTCATCCTGTATTCACCCTGTATTCACCCTGTATTCACCCTGTATTCATCCTGTATTCACCCTCATCCTGTATTCACCCTGTATTCACCCTGTATTCATCCTGTATTCACCCTCATCCTGTATTCACCCTGTATTCACCCTCATCCTGTATTAATCCTGTATTAATCCTGTATTCATCCTGTATTCATCCTGTATTCACCCTGTATTCACCCTGTATTCACCCTGTATTCACCCTCATCCTGTATTCATCCTGTATTCATCCTGTATTCATCCTGTATTCATCCTGTATTCATACTGTATTCATCCTGTATTCATCCTGTATTCATCCTGTATTCACCCTGTATTCACCCTGTATTCACCCTCATCCTGTATTCATCCTGTATTCATCCTGTATTCATCCTGTATTCACCCTGTATTCATCCTGTATTCACCCTGCATTCACCCTGTATTCACCCTGTATTCACCCTGTATTCACCCTGTATTCACCCTGTATTCACCCTCATCCTGTATTCACCCTGTATTCACCCTGTATTCACCCTCATCCTGTATTCACCCTGTATTCATCCTGTATTCAACCTGTATTCATCCTGTATTCATCCTGTATTCATCCTGTATTCATCCTGTATTCACCCTGTATTCATCCTGTATTCACCCTGTATTCATCCTGTATTCATCCTGTATTCACCCTGTATTCATCCTGTATTCACCCTGTATTCATCCTGTATTCACCCTCACCCTGTATTCACCCTGTATTCACCCTGTATTCATCCTAATCCTGTATTCATCCTGTATTCATCCTCACCCTGTATTCATCCTGTATTCATCCTGTATTCACCCTGTATTCACCCTGTATTCACCCTGTATTCACCCTGTATTCATCCTGTATTCACCCTGTATTCACCCTCACCCTGTATTCATCCTGTATTCATCCTGTATTCATCCTGTATTCACCCTGTATTCATCCTGTATTCACCCTGTATTCACCCTGTATTCACCCTGTATTCATCCTGTATTCACCCTGTATTCACCCTCACCCTGTATTCATCCTGTATTCATCCTGTATTCATCCTGTATTCACCCTGTATTCACCCTGTATTCACCCTGTATTCACCCTGTATTCACCCTGTATTCATCCTGTATTCACCCTGTATTCTCCCTCACCCTGTATTCATCCTGTATTCATCTTGTATTCATCCTGTATTCACCCTGTATTCATCCTGTATTCATCCTGTATTCACCCTGTATTCATCCTGTATTCACCCTGTATTCACCCTGTATTCATCCTGTATTCACCTTCATCCTGTATTCACCCTGTATTCATCCTGTATTCACCTTCATCCTGTATTCACCCTGTATTCACCCTGTATTCATCCTCACCCTGTATTCATCCTCACCCTGTATTCATCCTGTATTCACCCTGTATTCACCCTGTATTCACCCTGTATTCATCCTGTATTCACCCTCATCCTGTATTCACCCTGTATTCACCCTGTATTCATCCTGTATTCACCCTCATCCTGTATTCACCCTGTATTCACCCTGTATTCACCCTCATCCTGTATTAATCCTGTATTCATCCTGTATTCATCCTGTATTCATCCTGTATTCACCCTGTATTCACCCTGTATTCACCCTGTATTCACCCTGTATTCACCCTCATCCTGTATTCATCCTGTATTCATCCTGTATTCATCCTGTATTCATCCTGTATTCATACTGTATTCATCCTGTATTCATCCTGTATTCATCCTGTATTCACCCTGTATTCACCCTGTATTCACCCTGTATTCACCCTGTATTCACCCTCATCCTGTATTCATCCTGTATTCATCCTGTATTCATCCTGTATTCACCCTGTATTCATCCTGTATTCACCCTGCATTCACCCTGTATTCACCCTGTATTCACCCTGTATTCACCCTGTATTCACCCTGTATTCACCCTCATCCTGTATTCACCCTGTATTCACCCTGTATTCACCCTCATCCTGTATTCACCCTGTATTCATCCTGTATTCAACCTGTATTCATCCTGTATTCATCCTGTATTCATCCTGTATTCATCCTGTATTCACCCTGTATTCATCCTGTATTCACCCTGTATTCACCCTGTATTCACCCTGTATTCATCCTGTATTCACCCTGTATTCATCCTGTATTCATCCTGTATTCACCCTGTATTCATCCTGTATTCATCCTGTATTCATCCTGTATTCATACTGTATTCACCCTGTATTCATCCTGTATTCACCCTGTATTCACCCTGTATTCACCCTGTATTCACCCTGTATTCACCCTGTATTCACCCTCATCCTGTATTCACCCTGTATTCATCCTGTATTCACCCTGTATTCATCCTGTATTCACCCTGTATTCACCCTGTATTCATCCTGTATTCACCCTGTATTCATCCTGTATTCATCCTGTATTCATCCTGTATTCATCCTGTATTCACCCTGTATTCATCCTGTATTCACCCTGTATTCACCCTGTATTCACCCTGTATTCATCCTGTATTCACCCTGTATTCATCCTGTATTCATCCTGTATTCACCCTGTATTCACCCTGTATTCATCCTGTATTCATCCTGTATTCATCCTGTATTCACCCTGTATTCATCCTGTATTCATCCTGTATTCATCCTGTATTCATCCTGTATTCATCCTGTATTCACCCTGTATTCATCCTGTATTCATCCTGTATTCATCCTGTATTCACCCTGTATTCACCCTGTATTCACCCTGTATTCACCCTGTATTCATCCTGTATTCATCCTGTATTCACCCTGTATTCATCCTGTATTCACCCTGTATTCATCCTGTATTCACCCTGTATTCACCCTCATCCTGTATTCACCCTGTATTCATCCTGTATTCACCCTGTATTCATCCTGTATTCACCCTGTATTCATCCTGTATTCACCTTCATCCTGTATTCACCCTGTATTCATCCTGTATTCACCTTCATCCTGTATTCACCCTGTATTCATACTGTATTCACCCAGTATTCATCCTGTATTCACCCTGTATTCACCCTCATCCTGTATTCACCCTGTATTCATCCTGTATTCACCCTCATCCTGTATTCACCCTGTATTCATCCTGTATTCATCCTGTATTCACCCTCATCCTGTATTAATCCTGTATTCATCCTGTATTCATCCTGTATTCACCCTGTATTCACCCTGTATTCACCCTGTATTCACCCTGTATTCATCCTGTATTCATCCTGTATTCATCCTGTATTCATCCTGTATTCACCCTCATCCTGTATTCACCCTGTATTCATCCTGTATTCATCCTGTATTCATCCTGTATTCATCCTGTATTCATCCTGTATTCACCCTCATCCTGTATTCACCCTGTATTAATCCTGTATTCATCCTGTATTCATCCTGTATTCATCCTGTATTCATCCTGTATTCATCCTGTATTCACCCTGTATTCACCCTGTATTCATCCTGTATTCACCCTGTATTCATCCTGTATTCACCCTGTATTCACCCTGTATTCATCCTGTATTCATCCTCATCCTGTATTCACCCTGTATTCATCCTGTATTCATCCTGTATTCATACTGTATTCACCCTGTATTCATCCTGTATTCACCCTGCATTCACCCTGTATTCACCCTGTATTCACCCTGTATTCATCCTGTATTCACCCTGTATTCACCCTGTATTCATCCTGTATTCACCCTGTATTCATCCTGTATTCACCCTGTATTCACCCTGTATTCATCCTGTATTCATCCTCATCCTGTATTCACCCTGTATTCATCCTGTATTCATCCTGTATTCATACTGTATTCACCCTGTATTCATCCTGTATTCACCCTGCATTCACCCTGTATTCACCCTGTATTCACCCTGTATTCACCCTGTATTCACCCTGTATTCACCCTCATCCTGTATTCACCCTGTATTCACCCTGTATTCACCCTGTATTCACCCTGTATTCATCCTGTATTCATCCTGTATTCATCCTGTATTCATACTGTATTCACCCTGTATTCACCCTGTATTCACCCTGCATTCACCCTGTATTCACCCTGTATTCACCCTGTATTCACCCTGTATTCACCCTCATCCTGTATTCACCCTGTATTCACCCTGTATTCACCCTGTATTCACCCTGTATTCATCCTGTATTCACCCTGTATTCATCCTGTATTCAACCTGTATTCATCCTGTATTCATCCTGTATTCACCCTGTATTCACCCTGTATTCACCCTGTATTCATCCTGTATTCATCCTGTATTCATCCTGTATTCATCCTGTATTCACCCTGTATTCATCCTGTATTCACCCTGTATTCACCCTGTATTCACCCTGTATTCATCCTGTATTCACCCTGTATTCATCCTGTATTCATCCTGTATTCACCCTGTATTCATCCTGTATTCATCCTGTATTAATCCTGTATTCATCCTGTATTCACCCTGTATTCATCCTGTATTCACCCTGTATTCACCCTGTATTCACCCTGTATTCATCCTGTATTCACCCTGTATTCATCCTGTATTCATCCTGTATTCACCCTGTATTCACCCTGTATTCATCCTGTATTCATCCTGTATTCACCCTGTATTCATCCTGTATTCATCCTGTATTCACCCTGTATTCACCCTGTATTCACCCTGTATTCATCCTGTATTCATCCTGTATTCATCCTGTATTCATCCTGTATTCATCCTGTATTCACGCTCATCCTGTATTCACCCTGTATTCATCCTGTATTCAACCTGTATTCATCCTGTATTCACCCTGTATTCATCCTGTATTCACCCTGTATTCACCCTGTATTCATCCTGTATTCATCCTGTATTCACCCTGTATTCACCCTCATCCTGTATTCACCCTGTATTCACCCTGTATTCACCCTGTATTCACCCTGTATTCACCCTCATCCTGTATTCACCCTGTATTCATCCTGTATTCATCCTGTATTCACCCTGTATTCATCCTGTATTCACCCTGTATTCATCCTGTATTCATCCTGTATTCATCCTGTATTCATCCTGTATTCACCCTGTATTCACCCTGTATTCACCCTGTATTCACCCTGTATTCACCCTCATCCTGTATTCACCCTGTATTCATCCTGTATTCATCCTGTATTCACCCTGTATTCATCCTGTATTCACCCTGTATTCATCCTGTATTCATCCTGTATTCACCCTGTATTCATCCTGTATTCATCCTGTATTCACCCTGTATTCATCCTGTATTCATCCTGTATTCACCCTGTATTCACCCTGTATTCACCCTGTATTCATCCTGTATTCAACCTGTATTCATCCTGTATTCACCCTGTATTCACCCTGTATTCACCCTGTATTCATCCTGTATTCACCCTGTATTCATCCTGTATTCATCCTGTATTCACCCTGTATTCACCCTGTATTCACCCTGTATTCATCCTGTATTCAACCTGTATTCATCCTGTATTCATCCTGTATTCATCCTGTATTCACCCTGTATTCACCCTCACCCTGTATTCATCCTGTATTCATCCTGTATTCATCCTGTATTCATCCTGTATTCACCCTGTATTCACCCTGTATTCATCCTGTATTCATCCTGTATTCACCCTGTATTCATCCTGTATTCACCCTGTATTCACCCTGTATTCACCCTGTATTCACCCTGTATTCACCCTGTATTCACCCTCATCCTGTATTCATCCTTTCTTCACCCTGTATTCATCCTGTATTCATCCTGTATTCACCCTGTATTCACCCTGTATTCACCATGTATTCATCCTGTATTCACCCTGTATTCACCCTGTATTCACCCTCACCCTGTATTCATCCTGTATTCACCCTGTATTCATCCTGTATTCATCCTGTATTCACCCTGTATTCATCCTGTATTCATCCTGTATTCACCCTGTATTCATCCTGTATTCACCCTCACCCTGTATTCACCCTGTATTCACCCTCATCCTGTATTCATCCTGTATTCACCCTGTATTCATCCTGTATTCATCCTGTATTCATACTGTATTCATCCTGTATTCACCCTGTATTCACCCTGTATTCATCCTGTATTCATACTGTATTCATCCTGTATTCATCCTGTATTCACCCTGTATTCACCCTGTATTCATCCTGTATTCATCCTGTATTCATCCTGTATTCACCCTGTATTCATCCTGTATTCACCCTGTATTCACCCTCATCCTGTATTCATCCTGTATTCATCCTGTATTCATACTGTATTCATCCTGTATTCA
Source organism: Oncorhynchus masou masou (assembly GCF_036934945.1). Taxonomy (NCBI): domain Eukaryota; kingdom Metazoa; phylum Chordata; class Actinopteri; order Salmoniformes; family Salmonidae; genus Oncorhynchus; species Oncorhynchus masou. Next base: position 1,636,460 of record NC_088239.1, on the reverse strand, counting down.
CCCTGTATTCACCCTGTATTCATCCTGTAATCATCCTGTATTCATCCTGTATTCACCCTGTATTCATCCTGTATTCACCCTGTATTCACCCTCATCCTGTATTCACCCTGTATTCATCCTGTATTCATCCTGTAGTCACCCTGTATTCATCCTGTAGTCATCCTGTATTCATCCTGTATTCATCCTGTATTCACCCTGTATTCATCCTGTATTCACCCTGTATTCACCCTCATCCTGTATTCACCCTGTATTCATCCTGTATTCATCCTGTATTCATCCTGTATTCATCCTGTATTCATCCTGTATTCATCCTGTATTCACCCTGTATTCATCCTGTATTCACCCTGTATTCACCCTGTATTCATCCTGTATTCACCCTGTATTCACCCTGTATTCACCCTGTATTCACCCTGTATTCACCCTGTATTCACCCTGTATTCATCCTGTATTCATCCTGTATTCACCCTGTATTCACCCTGTATTCACCCTCATCCTGTATTCACCCTGTATTCATCCTGTATTCACCCTGTATTCACCCTCATCCTGTATTCACCCTGTATTCATCCTGTATTCATCCTGTAGTCACCCTGTATTCATCCTGTATTCATCCTGTATTCACCCTGTATTCACCCTGTATTCACCCTCATCCTGTATTCATCCTGTATTCACCCTGTATTCACCCTGTATTCAGTCTGGGAGAGAACGTATAGGCTTAGCTGATAATGTTGCTTCATTGATTGTGCAGGGCGACTAATAGAGTTAACCTACAATTACAGTGAATTTGTATTTTATTTTTTGAAAGGTATATTTTTTCTTTTTGTAATTAATAGGCTGACAAATTACCTTTAGCTACATAATCTCACCACTGTGTTTTCCTCCTCCTCTCTCTCCTACATTCCTTTCTCAAGCAAGCAGAGACAGGGGCTGTCAACAGTTTAATGAAATATGTTTAATTGTAAAAACATGTTACTATTGATGTTCCCAAACAGATGTCACTTCGTTTCCTAAATTAAACACTGGGTAGCTGCAGGGACAGGGTTGGAGAGCCCAAGACATACAGAGTACTGGGTAGCTGCAGGAACAGGGTTGGAGAGCCCATTGGCATACAGAGTACTGGGTATCTACAGGAACAGGGTTGGAGAGCCCAAGACATACAGAGTACTGGGTAGCTGCAGGAACAGGGTTGGAGAGCCCAAGACATACAGAGTACTTGGTAGCTGCAGGAACAGGGTAGGAGAGCCCATGACATACAGAGTACTGGGTAGCTGCAGGAACAGGGTTGGAGAGCCCATGACATACAGAGTACTGGGTAGCTGCAGGGACAGGGTTGGAGAGCCCATGGCATACAGAGTACTGGGTATCTGCAGGAACAGGGTTGGAGAGCACATGGTATAGAGCCCATGGTATACAGAGTACTGGGTAGCTGCAGGAACAGGGTTGGAGAGCACATGGTATACAGAGTACTGGGTTTCTGCAGGATCAGGGTTGAAGAGCCCATTGGCATACAGAGTACTGGGTATCTACAGGAACAGGGTTGGAGAGCACATGGTATAGAGCCCATGGTATACAGAGTACTGGGTAGCTGCAGGAACAGGGTAGGAGAGCCCATGACATACAGAGTACTGGGTAGCTGCAGGAACAGGGTTGGAGAGCCCATGACATACAGAGTACCCAGCTGCAGGGACAGGGTTGGAGAGCCCATGGCATACAGAGTACTGGGTATCTGCAGGAACAGGGTTGGAGAGCACATGGTATAGAGCCCATGGTATACAGAGTACTGGGTAGCTGCAGGAACAGGGTTGGAGAGCACATGGTATACAGAGTACTGGGTTTCTGCAGGATCAGGGTTGAAGAGCCCATTGGCATACAGAGTACTGGGTATCTACAGGAACAGGGTTGGAGAGCACATGGTATAGAGCCCATGGTATACAGAGTACTGGGTAGCTGCAGGAACAGGGTAGGAGAGCCCAAGACATACAGAGTACTGGAACAGGAACAAGGTTGGAGAGCCCATGGCATACAGAGTACTAGGTATCTACAGGAACAGGGTTGGAGAGCACATGGTATACAGAGTACTGGGTAGCTGCAGGAACAGGGTTGGAGAGCCCATGGTATAGAGAGTACTGGGTATCTGCAGGAACAAGGTAGGAAAGTCCTTTGGCTTACAGAGTACTGGGTTGCTGGAATACAGAGTACTGGAACAGGAACAAGGTTGGAGAGCCTATGGTATACAGAGTACTGGGTATCTGCAGGATCAGGGTTGAAGAGCCCATGGTATACAGAGTACTGGGTATCTGCAGGAACAGGATTGGAGAGCCCATGGTATACAGAGTACTGGGTATCTGCAGGATCAGGGTTGAAGAGCCCATTGTATACAGAGTACTGGGTAGCTGCAGGAACAGGGTAGGAGAGCCCATTGGATGACAGAGTACTGGGTAGCTGGCATACAGAGTACTGGAACAGGAACAAGGTTGGAGACCCCATGGTATACAGAGTACTGGGTATCTGCAGGAACAGGGTTGAAGAGCCCATGGCATACAGAGCACTAGGTATCTACAGGAACAGGGTTGGAGAGCACATGGTATAGAGCCCATGGTATACAGAGTAATGGGTAGCTGCAGGAACAGGGTAGGAGAGCCCATTGGATGACAGAGTACTGGGTAGCTGGCATACAGAGTACTGGAACAGGAACAAGGTTGGAGACCCCATGGTATACAGAGTACTGGGTATCTGCAGGAGCAGGGTTGAAGAGCCCATGGCATACAGAGCACTAGGTATCTACAGGAACAGGGTTGGAGAGCACATGGTATACAGAGTACTGGGTAGCTGCAGGAACAGGGTTGGAGAGCCCATGGTATAGAGAGTACTGGGTATCTGCAGGAACAAGGTAGGAAAGTCCTTTGGCTTACAGAGTACTGGGTTGCTGCAGGAACAGGGTAGGAGAGCCCATTGGATGACAGAGTACTGGGTAGCTGGCATACAGAGTACTGGAACAGGAACAAGGTTGGAGACCCCATGGTATACAGAGTACTGGGTATCTGCAGGAACAGGGTTGAAGAGCCCATTGTATACAGAGTACTGGGTAGCTGCAGGAACAGGGTAGGAGAGCCCATTGGATGACAGAGTACTGGGTAGCTGGCATACAGAGTACTGGAACAGGAACAAGGTTGGAGACCCCATGGCATACAGACTACTGGGTATCTACAGGAACAGGGTTGGAGAGCACATGGTATACAGAGTACTGGGTATCTGCAGGAACAAGGCGGAAGAGCCCATGGCATACAGAGTACTGGGTATCTACAGGAACTGGGTTGGAGAGCACATGGTATACAGAGTACTGGGTAGCTGCAGGAACAGGGTTGGAGAGCCCATGACATACAGAGTACTGGGTATCTGCAGGAACAGGGTAGGAGAGCCCATTGGCATACAGAGTACTGGGTAGCTGGCATACAGAGTACTGGAACAGGAACAAGGTTGGAGAGCCTATGGTATACAGAGTACTGGGTAGCTGCAGGAACAGGGTTGAAGAGCCCATTGCATACAGAGTACTGGGTATCTGCAGGAACAGGGTTGGAGAGCACATGATATAGAGCCCATGGTATACAGAGTACTGGGTAGCTGCAGGAACAGGGTAACCTCTCATCATTACAAGAAATGCTAACCACTCATCATTACAAGAAATGCTAACCTCTCATCATTACAATAAATGCTAACCTCTCATCATTACAGGAAAAGCTAACCTCTCATCATTACAAGAAATGCTAACCTCTCATCATTACAGGAAAAGCTAACCTCTCATCATTACAAGAAATGCTAACCTCTCATCATTACTTTGAGTTTTTCCACATGTTGTTACATTACAGCCTTATTCTAAAAATGTTCCTACTCAATCTACACACCATGCATGATTGTGTGTAGATTGTTTTGTTTTTTTGAAATGTTTGCTCATTTATTAAAATCGTTATGGCTGCAATCCCCCTATCGGGATAAGTGTCATCAACAACCGCTGAATAGCATAGCACTACATACAATAAATATTACTGTAAATATTTACATTCATGAAATGACAAGTGCAATATAGGAAAACACAGTTTAGCCTTTTGTTAATCCACCTGTTGTGTCAGATTTTGAAATTATGCTTTACAGCGAAAGTAATCCAAGCGTTTGTGTAAGTTTATCGATCGCACGATAAAACATTACGTCCACTTAGCATCAGGTAGCTCGGTCACGAAAATCAGAAAAGCAATCAAATGAGTCGTTTAACTTTGATAATCTTTGGATGTTTTCACGCCCGAGACTCCCAGTTACACAACAAATGTTCCGTTTGTTCCATAAAGATTATTTTTATATCCAAAATACCTGCGTTTGTTTGTCGCGTTATGTTCAGAAATCCACAGGAAAGAGCGGTCACAACAATGCAGACAAAAATTCCCAAAAAAATCCATAATGTCCACAGAAACATGTCAAACTTTTTTATAATCAATCCTCAGGTTGTTTTTAAAATATATAATCGATATAATATCAACCGCAAATGTCTTTCACAGTAGGAGAGGGGAAAACAATGGTTGTCCAAATACTGTTGCTCAAGCAAAACTCATGTGACTACTTGACGCGATGTTATTGTTCTGGCTCATTTTTTTAAATAAAAGCCTGAAACTATGTCTGAAGACTGTTGACACCTTGAGGAAGCGATAGGAAAAGGAATCTGGTTCATATCCCTTTAAATCCAGCAAAGGGAGGCTATGGAACAAGGAGTTTTCAAAATAGAAGCCACTTCCTGTTTAGATTTTCCTCAGGGTTTGCCTGCAATATCAGTTCTATACTCACAGACAATATTTTGACAATTTTGGAAACTTTAGAGTGTTTTCTATCAAATACTACTAATAATATGCATATATTAGCAACTGAGACTGAGGAGTTGGCCGTTTACAATGGGCAACTTTTCATCCAAGCTACTCAATACTGCCCCTGCAGCCTTAGATAAAAACTGAAATATGACAGTAAAGTTTTCAATCACTTTACTCAGTACTTTGTTGAAGGACTTTGTCAGCGATTACAGCCTTGATTTTTCTTGGGTATGACACTACAAGCTTGGCACACTTGTATTTGAGGAGTTTCTCTCATTCGTCTCTGCAGATCCTGTCAAGCTCTGTCAGGTTGGATGGGGAGCGTTGCTGCTGTCATGACGTGGCACTTTCTGGGTATAGATCGTGGCATCCCCTTCTCTCTCCCTCTCTTTCTCACTACCTCCTACACCCAGGTGCTGTTATATCAGGTCATAAATTCCTGGAGGGGACTCTCTCCCATGCAGAGAGAGAGACCACAGAGTGAACAACGGATTTCCGAACTGGGAGAACAATATTTCCACTTTTAAGAATGTGGAAATGGTCAGTGGACAGATAAGGTATGATGTGTTTCATTTGGTGACCTCAGAGAGGACAGGAAATACATATAACTATACATCTGAATGTGTACATTTCTCAATTATGGGGTTTGATTCTAATTATTTTTTTAAATTAATGAGTAAAGATGACACAATTTGTGAAATTATGTAATGTGATGTTAACCTTTCATTTGAGATTCCCTGTAAAGTTGAACAAGTCAGCGGCCACAGGCTTGATCTGTCGTCATGGAGACGCCCTTTTCTACTGTTACGAATAAAAACCCCTCCTGAGGAAATCCTCTTCAGACCACACGTACCTCAATGGACACCGAGGGGGCACAGGTTGAGTTCAGACTCAATGGACACACGTCAGACCACACGTACCTCAACCTCAATGGACACCGAGGGGGCACCAGGTTGAGCTCAGACCACACGTACCTCAATGGACACCGAGGGGGCACAGGTTGAGCAGGTTGAGTTCAGACCACACGTACCTCAATGGACACCGAGGGGGCACAGGTTGAGTTCAGACCACACGTACCTCAATGGACACCGAGGGGGCACAGGTTGAGTTCAGACCACACGTACCTCAATGGACACCGAGGGGGCACAGGTTGAGTTCAGACCACACGTACCTCAATGGGACACCGAGGGGGACACAGGTTGAGTTCAGACCACACGTACCTCAATGGACACCGAGGGGGCACAGGTTGAGCTCAGACCACACGTACCTCAATGGACACCGAGGGGGCACAGGTTGAGCTCAGACCACACGTACCTCAATGGACACCGAGGGGGCACAGGTTGAGCTCAGACCACACGTACCTCAATGGACACCGAGGGGGCACAGGGGGCACAGTACCTCAATTGAGTTCAGACCACACGTACCTCAATGGACACCGAGGGGGCACACCTCAATGGACACCGAGGGGGCACAGGTTGAGTTCAGACCACACGTACCTCAATGGACACCGAGGGGGCACAGGTTGAGCTCAGACCACACGTACCTCAATGGACACCGAGGGGGCACAGGTTGAGTTCAGACCACACGTACCTCAATGGACACCGAGGGGGCACAGGTTGAGTTCAGACCACACGTACCTCAATGGACACCGAGGGGGCAATGGACACCAATGGACAGGGGGCACAGGTTGAGTTCAGACCACACGTACCTCAATGGACACCGAGGGGGCACAGGTTGAGTTCAGACCACACGTACCTCAATGGACACCGAGGGGGCACAGGTTGAGTTCAGACCACACGTACCTCAATGGACACCGAGGGGGCACAGGTTGAGCTCAGACCACACGTACCTCAATCAGGTTGATCAGACCACACGACCTCAATGGACACCGAGGGGGCACAGGTTGAGTTCAGACCACACGTACCTCAATGGACACCGAGGGGGCACAGGTTGAGTTCAGACCACACGTACCTCAATGGACACCGAGGGGGCACAGGTTGAGTTCAGACCACACGTACCTCAATGGACACCGAGGGGGCACAGGTTGAGCTCAGACCACACGTACCTCAATGGACACCGAGGGGGCACAGGTTGAGCTCAGACCACAGACGATGGACACCAGGGGGCGTACCTCAATGGACACCTCAATGGACACCGAGGGGGCACAGGTTGAGTTCAGACCACACGTCAGACCACACGTCACCTCAATGGACACCGAGGGGGCACAGGTTGAGCTCAGACCACACGTACCTCAATGGACACCGACGGGGCACCAGGTTGAGCTCAGACCACAGACCAATGGACACCGAGGGGGCACGTCAGACCACACGTACCTCTCAATGGACACCGAGGGGGCACAGGTTGAGTTCAGACCACACGTACCTCAATGGACACCGAGGGGGCACAGGTTGAGTTCAGACCACACGTACCTCAATGGACACCAGGGGGCACAGGTTGATGGACCTCAACTCAATGGACACCGAGGGGGCACAGGTTGAGTTCAGACCACACGTACCTCAATGGACACCGAGGGGGCACAGGTTGAGTTCAGACCACACGTACCTCAATGGACACCGAGGGGGCACAGGTTGAGCTCAGACCACACGTACCTCAATGGACACCGAGGGGGCACAGGTTGAGCTCAGACCACACGTACCTCAATGGACACCGAGGGGGCACAGGTTGAGCTCAGACCACAGGTACCTCAATGGACACCGAGGGGGCACAGGTTGAGTTCAGACCACACGTACCTCAATGGACACCGAGGGGGCACAGGTTGAGTTCAGACCACACGTACCTCAATGGACACCGAGGGGGCACAGGTTGAGCTCAGACCACACGTACCTCAATGGACACCGAGGGGGCACATGAGCTCAGACACCAATGGAGGGGGCACAGGTTGAGTTCAGAGACCACACGTGGACACCGAGGGGGCACAGGTTGAGCTCAATGGACACCGAGGGGGCACAGGTTGACCACACGTACCTCAATGGACCACACGTCAGACCTCAATGGACACCGAGGGGGCACAGGTTGAGCTCAGACCACACGTACCTCAATGGACACCGAGGGGGCACAGGTTGAGTTCAGACCACACGTACCTCAATGGACACCGAGGGGGCACAGGTTGAGTTCAGACCACACGTACCTCAATGGACACCGAGGGGGCACAGGTTGAGTTCAGACCACAAAAATCTCAGTATAAGCTAAGGTTGTAATGGTTGTTGAATTCCTAACCAAACCACGTGGAGCATTGGCTACACGGCTGGAAATGGTTGAACTCTGAGATTATCAATCCTGACAGAATAAGAGCAAATCTTAGATACTAGTTACTAGACTGCAGCTAGAAATGACGTAAAACTAGGATGCGAATACCGCCGAAACATCTATTCTAAGAACAATGGATGCCTGACGTATGCATTACAACAGACACTATCAGGAGCTGCTGATAAAGCTACCACTATGAAAGACATTGTGACTTCTGGGGAAGTAACCAGAGACTCTCTGATGAAGTGACTCTCCAGCAGAAGGAACGATGATTCTAACAGAAAAGACAACAACGACATACGGGTGTAAATATATTTATTGCAATTATTCTCGAAGTAATCCATATTGTCTTTCCCGCTCCTTTCTCAGACCCCACCCCTTTCCTTTGTCTACCAAGCCGTCATATCGGTTTAGCCCACTAGGGGATTTGTTGTTTGTTAAGCATTCTGTGTTTATTTAGGTAGTTACAAAATGAACGATGAAGCCAGTTGGAGTATGGATGATTCATGGTGTAGGCTGGGTTTGTGCAAATAACCAAGAATTCTACGACGTTTGGAAAGAGACAGATGTGAGGTAAAGAATAAATCATTAATTAGAAGACTAATTGATCAGATATTCAAATATCTGAAGAGTTATATTCGGAAAATTATAACTTTGTAATCTGAATATTTTCCGTGGTGCCCCGACTTCCTAGTTAATTACATTTACATGATTAGTTTAATCACGTAATAGTAATTACAGAAAATTGATTTGATAAAATAACAGTCTTCACCTTTAATGATAGCCAGAGACACAACACTGCACATCTATTTTCAGGTCTCTCCAGAGATACTCAATCGGGTTCAAGTCCAGGCTCTGCCTGGGCCACTCAAGGACATTCAGAGACTTGTCCCGAAGCCACTCCTGTGTTGTCTTGGCTCTGTGCTTAGGGTCGTTGTCCTGTTGGAAGTTGAACCATTACCTCAGTCTTAGGTCCTGAGCGCTCTGGAGCAGGTTTTCATCAAGGATCTCTCTGTCCTTTGCTCCATTCATCTTTGCCTCGATCCTGACTAGTCTCCCAGTCCCTGCCGCTGAAAACACCCCCACAGCATGATGCTGCCACCATCATGGTGCCAGGTTTCCTCCAGACATGACGCTTGGCATTGGTTTCATCAGACCAGATAATCTTGTTTCTTATGGTCGGAGATTCTTTAGGTGCCTTTTGGCAAACTTCCAAGTGGGCTGTCATGGGCCTTTTACTGAGGAGTGGCTTCCATCTGGCCTCTCTACCATAAAGGTCTGATTGGTGGAGTGCTGCAGAGATGGTTGTCCTTCTGGAAGGTTCTCCCATCTCCTCAGAGAAACTCTAGAGCTATGCCAGAGTGACCATTGGGTTCTTGGTCACCTCCCTGACCAAGGCCCTTCTCCCCCGATTTCTAATTTTTGCCGGGCGGCCAGAACTAGGAAGAGTCTTGATGGTTCCAAACTTATTTAATTTAAGAATGATGGAGGCCACAATGTTCTTGGGGACCTTCAATGCTGCAGAAATGTTTTGGTAGCCTTCCCCAGATCCGTGCCTCAACATAATCCTGTCTCAGAGCTCTTCTGACAATTCCTTCGACCTCATGGCTTGGTTTCTGTTCTGACATGCGCTGTCAACTGTGGGACCTTATATCGACATGTGTGTGCCTTTCTAAATCATGTCCAATCAATTGAATGTACCACATGTGGACTCCAATCAAGTTGTAGAAACATCTCAAGGATGATCAATGGAAACAGGATGCACCTGAGATCAATTTTGAGTCTCATTGCAAAGGGTCTGAATACTTAGGTAAATAAGATATTTCTGTATTTTATTTTGAATAACTTTGCAAAAAAAGTCAAAAAAAAAAGTCATATTTTTTTTAAATATTTTTCTGAATAACGTAAGAAAGTGTGGAAAAGATCAAGGGGTCTGAATACTTTCCAAAGACACTGAATTTGTACGTTTTGCTCCCCTAAAATGGTGATTTTATGTTCAAAAAGGGTTGTAATTTAAAAGTGGTTCAACTGATATGGATGACAAATACCCTCACTTTAAAACTGACTGTCTGCACTTTAACCTCATAGTTTTATTTCAAATCAAACTTTTGAAGTATAGAGACAACAGAGAAAAACGTGCTTCAGTGTAGGACATGTTCCAAATTATTGATTTTATTCAACTAGTCAGCTAAATGAACAAGCCTACAGTCTATAGCCAGATAACATACAGTATCTAGTCAGCTAAATGAACAAGCCTACAGTCTATAGCCAGATAACATGCAGTATCTAGTCAGCTAAATGAACAAGCCTACAGTCTATAGTCAGATAACATGCAGTATCTAGTCAGCTAAATGAACAAGCCTACAGTCTATAGCCAGATAACATACAGTATCTAATCAGCTAAATGAACAAGCCTACAGTCTATAGTCAGATAACATACAGTATCTAGTCAGCTAAATGAACAGACCTACAGTCTATAGCCAGATAACATACAGTATCTAGTCAGCTAAATGAACAAGCCTACAGTCTATAGCCAGATAACATACAGTATCTAGTCAGCTAAATGAACAAGCCTACAGTCTATAGCCAGATAACATACAGTAGGACGACTCATATTCTGTTCTTCTCAGCTAAATAATACAAAACACAAACAGATTAACAGTCTCAATTTCCTTACTGACAAAAATTACATTTTAACAAAATCAAATGTTCAGATCAACAAGTGTTTATAACGCAGCATCCAGCTGTGAGGATGTTTTTCAGCGGCCTGGGAGACGAGGCAGGATCGAGGGAAAGATGAGCGGAGCAAAGTACAGAGAGATCCTTGATGACAATATGCTCCAGAGCGCTCAGGACCTCAGACTGGGTCGGAGGTTCACCTTCCAGCAGGACAACGACCCTAAGCACACAGCCAACACAACGCGGGAGTGACTTTGGGACAAGTCTCTGAATGTCCTTGAGTGGTCCAGCCAGTGCCTGGACTTAAACATCTATGGAGAGACCTGAAAATAGCTGTGCAGTGACGCACCCTGTCCTACCTGACAGAGCTTGAGAGGATCTTTAGAAAACAATGGGAGAAACTCCCCAAATACAGAAATGACAAGTTTGTAGCATCATACCCAAGAAGACACGAGGCTGTAATTTCTGCCAAAGGTGCTTCAACAAAGTACTGAGTAAAGGTTCTGAATACTTATGTAAATCTGATATTTCTGTTTTGCAACTTTTCCTTTGTCATTATGAGGTATTGGTGTAGATTTGATGAGGAGAAAAAAAATATTTTTAATCCATTTCAGAATAAGGCTGTAACTTAATAACAAAATGTGGAAAAAGTCAAGGTGTTTGAATACTTTCTGAACCCACTCTATCTGACTCCTACTTAACTGTAGTAATTTACTGACATGTCCATTAAACGCTTCATCCAGGTGTCCTCCAGGTGTGTAACCATGCCAACCTAAACATTCTGGTACAGTTACTACCTGTGCTGGGTTCAGGTGGGTTCAGGTGGGTTCAGGTGGGTCCAGGTGGGTCCAGGTGGGTTCAGGGGGTCCAGGTGGGTTCAGGTACGTCCAGGTGGGCCCAGTTGGGTTCAGGTAGGTCCAGGTGGGCCCAGTTGGGTTTAGGTGGGTTCAGGTGGGTCCAGGCGGGTCCAGGTGGGTTCAGGTGGGTCCAGGTGAGGGCTTACAGAACACACCTGTCAGCTGGTAGGACCAGGGGCTGTCCCTGGGAGAACCTATACACCACACAGCCAGGTTCTGAGACGGGAACCGAGGGGAGCATGATGGAGCATTTCTGGGTTTGGTAGTTATTCTCCAGCAGTTCATTAATATTTTGTTCCCCAGTGGGACAGTGGTCTAAGGCACTGCATCTCAGTGCTAGAGGTGTCACTACAAACCCTGGTTCAATCCCGGGCTGTATCGCAACCGGCCATGATCGGTAGTCCCATAAGATGGCGCACAATTGGTTGTCCGCGTTAAGGGAGGGTTTGGCCATCATTATAAATAAGAATATGTTTTGTTCTTAACTGACTTGACTAGTTAAATAAAGGTTAAATCTAAAAAAAACATATTGTCATTCATTGTGTCTGGGTTTCTTGCATTGATTTCCATGTTTTTGGATACCATTGCTTAAGACACCTCAATATCATTATTTGAATCAATGTCAATTGAAATGGGAATTCCCAGGCCAGTATGCTCTGTTTTCTGTGTATCAATAGTCTCCCCCACATGGGATGGAAATCCCCAGGCTTTGTAAGCAGTAATAGCAGAGTTATAGAGGCTGATACAATAGAATCAATTAGCAGGGATGATACCCCCAATTGAGAGGATTAGACAGACCGGCTTTATGAAACACAGGCCAGCTAATTCTAATTCCCATGCAGACCTGTTGATGATAGGCCTGCAGTTCCACAGTGCTGCAAACAATATTCTCTATTCTGACTTCCATGTCTTTCTTTGTCCCGTCTTTAGTTGTTCAATAATAGTGCAGCAATTAGGCATTGAGTCTTTAACACATTTTATATGAACATTTAAATCAACTGTTTAACAAAAGGCAGAGCCAAACCTGACTTGATTCTGGAAATGTTTAGGGGAGTGATGGTTATTAGGAGTGACAAGTGGGTGAAGTGAATGGGTGAAATTAATGGAGGAAGTGAATGGGTGAATCTAATGGAGGAAGTGAATGTGTGAATTGAATGGGTGAAACTAATGGAGGAAGTGAATAGATGAAATGGTTGGGTGACATGGCTGAATGGCTGAATTGAATGGCTGAATTGAATGGCTGAATTGAATGGCTGAATTGAATGGCTGAATTGAATGGCTGAAATGAATGGCTGAATTGAATGCTGAATTGAATGGCTGAATTGAATGGCTGAATTGAATGGCTGAAATGAATGGCTGAATTGAATGGCTGAATTGAATGGCTGAATTGAATGGCTGAATTGAATGGCTGAATTGAATGGCTGAATTAAATGGCTGAATTGAATGGCTGAATTGAATCGGTAAAATGAGTCATGGAAGTGAATGGATGACTTGAATGTTTGAAGTGTTTGGGTGAAATTAATAGATGAAGTGGATTGGTGAAATGAATAGATGAAGTGAATTGTTGAAATGAATGGGTGCGTAGTTTTTCCTACCAGTTAGCCTTGGTCCCTGGAGCTCCCTGCTAATACAGTGTTAGAGAGGAGAAGTTGGCTAATCAAAGAGAAGAGGAGCGGATGGTGTAGACCATGTAGTGAAGAGTATATAATAAAGTAGAGCAGGACAAGTAGACCATGTAGTGAAGAGTATATAATATAGTAGAGCAGGACAAGTAGACCATGTAGTGAAGAGTATATAATATAGTAGAGCAGGACACGTTGACCATGTAGTGAAGAGTATATAATATAGTAGAGCAAGACAAGTTGACAATGTAGTGAAGAGTATATAATATAGTAGAGCAGGACAAGTTGACCATGTAGTGAAGAGTATATAATATAGTAGAGCAGGACAAGTGGGCCATGTAGTGAAGAGTATATAATATAGTAGAGCAGGACAAGTGGACCATGTAGTGAAGAGTATATAATATAGTAGAGCAGGACACGTTGACCATGTAGTGAAGAGTATATAATATAGTAGAGCAGGACACGTTGACCATGTAGTGAAGAGTATATAATATAGTAGAGCAGGACAAGTGGACCATGTAGTGAAGAGTATATAATATAGTAGAGCAGGACAAGTTGACCATGTAGTGAAGAGTATATAATATAGTAGAGCAGGACAAGTTGAACACCATGTAGTGAAGAGTATTTAATATAGTAGAGCAGGACACGTTGACCATGTAGTGAAGAGTATATAATATAGTAGGAGCAGGACACGTTGACCATGTAGGAAGAGTATATAATATTGTAGAGCAGGACAAGTTGACCATGTAGTGAAGAGTATATAATATAGAAGAGCAGGACATGTTGACCATGTAGTGAAGAGTATATAATATAGTAGAGCAGGACAAGTGGACCATGTAGTGAAGAGTATATAATAAGTAGGCAGGACAAGTTGACCATGTAGTGAAGAGTATATAATATAGTAGAGCAGGACAAGTGGACCAGGTGGTGATCCGTCATCCACACTGACCAGGACACGTTGACCATGTAGTGAAGAGTATATAATATAGTAGAGCAGGACTGACCATAGTAGTGATAGAGTAGACCATTAGTTATGAGCAGAGCCAATGAATATAGTATATAATATAGAGAGCAGGACAAGTGGACCATGTAGTGAAGAGTATATAATTTAGTAGAGCAGGACAAGTGGACCATGTAGTGAAGAGTATATAATATAGTAGAGCAGGAGATGACCATGTAGTGGACAGGACTGTGGACCATGTAGTGAAGAGTATATAATATAGTAGAGCAGGAGTGAGAGAAGAGTATATAATATAGTAGAGCAGGACAAGTTGACCATGTAGAGAAGAGTATATAATATAGTAGAGCATGACAAGTTGACCATGTAGTGAAAGAAGGTATATAATATAGTAGAGCAGGACACGTTGACATGTAGTTTTGAAGAGTATATAATATAGAAGGGACTGGGACACGTTGACCATGTAGTGAAGAGTATATAATATAGTAGAGCAGGCACGTTGACCATGTAGTGAAGAGTATATAATATAGTAGAGCAGGACACGTTGACCATGTAGTGAAGAGTATATAATATAGTAGAGCAGGACAAGTGGACCATGTAGTGAAGAGTATATAATATAGTAGAGCAGGACAAGTTGACCATGTAGTGAAGAGTATATAATATAGTAGAGCAGGACAAGTTGACCATGTAGTGAAGAGTATATAATATAGTAGAGCAGGACAAGTTGACCATGTAGTGAAGAGTATATAATATAGTAGAGCAGGACAAGTTGACCATGTAGTGAAGAGTATATAATATAGTAGAGCAGGACAAGTTGACCATGTAGTGAAGAGTATATAATATAGTAGAGCAGGACACGTTGACCATGTAGTGAAGAGTATATAATATAGTAGAGCAGGACAAGTGGACCATGTAGTGAAGAGTATATAATATAGTAGAGCAGGACAAGTTGACCATGTAGTGAAGAGTATATAATATAGTAGAGCAGGACAAGTGGACCATGTAGTGAAGAGTATATAATATAGTAGAGCAGGACACGTTGACCATGTAGTGAAGAGTATATAATATAGTAGAGCAGGACAAGTGGACCATGTAGTGAAGAGTATATAATATAGTAGAGCAGGACAAGTTGACCATGTAGTGAAGAGTATATAATATAGTAGAGCAGGACAAGTGGACCATGTAGTGAAGAGTATATAATATAGTAGAGCAGGACAAGTGGACCATGTAGTGAAGAGTATATAATATAGTAGAGCAGGACACGTTGACCATGTAGTGAAGAGTATATAATATAGTAGAGCAGGACACGTTGACCATGTAGTGAAGAGTATATAATATAGTAGAGCAGGACAAGTGGACCATGTAGTGAAGAGTATATAATATAGTAGAGCAGGACAAGTGGACCATGTAGTGAAGAGTATATAATATAGTAGAGCAGGACAAGTTGACCATGTAGTGAAGAGTATATAATATAGTAGAGCAGGACAAGTTGACCATGTAGTGAAGAGTATATAATATAGTAGAGCAGGACAAGTTGACCATGTAGTGAAGAGTATATAATATAGTAGAGCAGGACACGTTGACCATGTAGTGAAGAGTATATAATATAGTAGAGCAGGACAAGTTGACCATGTAGTGAAGAGTATATAATATAGTAGAGCAGGACAAGTTGACCATGTAGTGAAGAGTATATAATATAGTAGAGCAGGACAAGTTGACCATGTAGTGAAGAGTATATAATATAGTAGAGCAGGACAAGTTGACCATGTAGTGAAGAGTATATAATATAGTAGAGCAGGACAAGTTGACCATGTAGTGAAGAGTATATAATATAGTAGAGCAGGACAAGTTGACCATGTAGTGAAGAGTATATAATATAGTAGAGCAGGACAAGTTGACCATGTAGTGAAGAGTATATAATATAGTAGAGCAGGACACGTTGACCATGTAGTGAAGAGTATATAATATAGTAGAGCAGGACAAGTTGACCATGTAGTGAAGAGTATATAATATAGTAGAGCAGGACAAGTTGACCATGTAGTGAAGAGTATATAATATAGTAGAGCAGGACAAGTTGACCATGTAGTGAAGAGTATATAATATAGTAGAGCAGGACAAGTTGACCATGTAGTGAAGAGTATATAATATAGTAGAGCAGGACACGTTGACCATGTAGTGAAGAGTATATAATATAGTAGAGCAGGACAAGTTGACCATGTAGTGAAGAGTATATAATATAGTAGAGCAGGACACGTTGACCATGTAGTGAAGAGTATATAATATAGTAGAGCAGGACAAGTTGACCATGTAGTGAAGAGTATATAATATAGTAGAGCAGGACAAGTTGACCATGTAGTGAAGAGTATATAATATAGTAGAGCAGGACAAGTTGACCATGTAGTGAAGAGTATATAATATAGTAGAGCAGGACAAGTTGACCATGTAGTGAAGAGTATATAATATAGTAGAGCAGGACAAGTTGACCATGTAGTGAAGAGTATATAATATAGTAGAGCAGGACAAGTTGACCATGTAGTGAAGAGTATATAATATAGTAGAGCAGGACAAGTTGACCATGTAGTGAAGAGTATATAATATAGTAGAGCAGGACAAGTTGACCATGTAGTGAAGAGTATATAATATAGTAGAGCAGGACAAGTTGACCATGTAGTGAAGAGTATATAATATAGTAGAGCAGGACAAGTTGACCATGTAGTGAAGAGTATATAATATAGTAGAGCAGGACAAGTTGACCATGTAGTGACCATGTAGTGAAGAGTATATAATATAGTAGAGCAGGACAAGTTGACCATGTAGTGAAGAGTATATAATATAGTAGAGCAGGACAAGTTGACCATGTAGTGAAGAGTATATAATATAGTAGAGCAGGACAAGTTGACCATGTAGTGAAGAGTATATAATATAGTAGAGCAGGACAAGTTGACCATGTAGTGAAGAGTATATAATATAGTAGAGCAGGACAAGTTGACCATGTAGTGAAGAGTATATAATATAGTAGAGCAGGACAAGTTGACCATGTAGTGAAGAGTATATAATATAGTAGAGCAGGACAAGTTGACCATGTAGTGAAGAGTATATAATATAGTAGAGCAGGACAAGTTGACCATGTAGTGAAGAGTATATAATATAGTAGAGCAGGACAAGTTGACCATGTAGTGAAGAGTATATAATATAGTAGAGCAGGACAAGTTGACCATGTAGTGAAGAGTATATAATATAGTAGAGCAGGACAAGTTGACCATGTAGTGAAGAGTATATAATATAGTAGAGCAGGACAAGTGGACCATGTAGTGAAGAGTATATAATATAGTAGAGCAGGACAAGTGGACCATGTAGTGAAGAGTATATAATATAGTAGAGCAGGACAAGTGGACCATGTAGTGAAGAGTATATAATATAGTAGAGCAGGACAAGTTGACCATGTAGTGAAGAGTATATAATATAGTAGAGCAGGACAAGTTGACCATGTAGTGAAGAGTATATAATATAGTAGAGCAGGACAAGTTGACCATGTAGTGAAGAGTATATAATATAGTAGAGCAGGACAAGTTGACCATGTAGTGAAGAGTATATAATATAGTAGAGCAGGACAAGTGGACCATGTAGTGAAGAGTATATAATATAGTAGAGCAGGACAAGTTGACCATGTAGTGAAGAGTATATAATATAGTAGAGCAGGACAAGTTGACCATGTAGTGAAGAGTATATAATATAGTAGAGAAGACCATGTAGTGAAGAGTATATGACCATGTAGTGAAGAGTATAATATAGTAGAGCAGGACACGTTGACCATGTAGTGAAGAGTATATAATATAGTAGAGCAGGACAAGTTGACCATGTAGTGAAGAGTATATAATATAGTAGAGCAGGACAAGTTGACCATGTAGTGAAGAGTATATAATATAGTAGAGCAGGACAAGTTGACCATGTAGTGAAGAGTATATAATATAGTAGAGCAGGACACGTTGACCATGTAGTGAAGAGTATATAATATAGTAGAGCAGGACAAGTTGACCATGTAGTGAAGAGTATATAATATAGTAGAGCAGGACACGTTGACCATGTAGTGAAGAGTATATAATATAGTAGAGCAGGACAAGTTGACCATGTAGTGAAGAGTATATAATATAGTAGAGCAGGACAAGTTGACCATGTAGTGAAGAGTATATAATATAGTAGAGCAGGACACGTTGACCATGTAGTGAAGAGTATATAATATAGTAGAGCAGGACAAGTGGACCATGTAGTGAAGAGTATATAATATAGTAGAGCAGGACAAGTTGACCATGTAGTGAAGAGTATATAATATAGTAGAGCAGGACAAGTGGACCATGTAGTGAAGAGTATATAATATAGTAGAGCAGGACAAGTTGAGTAGAGCAGGACAAGTGACCATGTGAGTATATAATATAGTA
Source organism: Oncorhynchus masou masou (assembly GCF_036934945.1). Classification (NCBI taxonomy): domain Eukaryota; kingdom Metazoa; phylum Chordata; class Actinopteri; order Salmoniformes; family Salmonidae; genus Oncorhynchus; species Oncorhynchus masou. The sequence continues at coordinate 1,617,794 of NC_088239.1, read as the reverse complement.
GAGCAGGACACGTTGACCATGTAGTGAAGAGTATATAATATAGTAGAGCAGGACACGTTGACCATGTAGTGAAGAGTATATAATATAGTAGAGCAGGACACGTTGACCATGTAGTGAAGAGTATATAATATAGTAGAGCAGGACAAGTTGACCATGTAGTGAAGAGTATATAATATAGTAGAGCAGGACAAGTTGACCATGTAGTGAAGAGTATATAATATAGTAGAGCAGGACAAGTTGACCATGTAGTGAAGAGTATATAATATAGTAGAGCAGGACACGTTGACCATGTAGTGAAGAGTATATAATATAGTAGAGCAGGACACGTTGACCATGTAGTGAAGAGTATATAATATAGTAGAGCAGGACAAGTTGACCATGTAGTGAAGAGTATATAATATAGTAGAGCAGGACAAGTTGACCATGTAGTGAAGAGTATATAATATAGTAGAGCAGGACACGTTGACCATGTAGTGAAGAGTATATAATATAGTAGAGCAGGACAAGTTGACCATGTAGTGAAGAGTATATAATATAGTAGAGCAGGACAAGTTGACCATGTAGTGAAGAGTATATAATATAGTAGAGCAGGACAAGTTGACCATGTAGTGAAGAGTATATAATATAGTAGAGCAGGGACCATGTAGTGAAGAGTATATAATATAGTAGAAGTTGACCATGTAGTGAAGAGTATATAATATAGTAGAGCAGGACAAGTTGACCATGTAGTGAAGAGTATATAATATAGTAGAGCAGGACAAGTTGACCATGTAGTGAAGAGTATATAATATAGTAGAGCAGGACACGTTGACCATGTAGTGAAGAGTATATAATATAGTAGAGCAGGACACGTTGACCATGTAGTGAAGAGTATATAATATAGTAGAGCAGGACAAGTTGACCATGTAGTGAAGAGTATACAATATAGTAGAGCAGGACACGTTGACCATGTAGTGAAGAGTATATAATATAGTAGAGCAGGACAAGTTGACCATGTAGTGAAGAGTATATAATATAGTAGAGCAGGACACGTTGACCATGTAGTGAAGAGTATATAATATAGTAGAGCAGGACAAGTTGACCATGTAGTGAAGAGTATATAATATAGTAGAGCAGGACAAGTGGACCATGTAGTGAAGAGTATATAATATAGTAGAGCAGGACAAGTTGACCATGTAGTGAAGAGTATATAATATAGTAGAGCAGGACAAGTTGACCATGTAGTGAAGAGTATATAATATAGTAGAGCAAGACAAGTGGACCATGTAGTGAAGAGTATATAATATAGTAGAGCAGGACAAGTTGACCATGTAGTGAAGAGTATATAATATAGTAGAGCAGGACAAGTGGACCATGTAGTGAAGAGTATATAATATAGTAGAGCAGGACAAGTTGACCATGTAGTGAAGAGTATATAATATAGTAGAGCAGGACACGTTGACCATGTAGTGAAGAGTATATAATATAGTAGAGCAGGACAAGTGGACCATGTAGTGAAGAGTATATAATATAGTAGAGCAGGACAAGTTGACCATGTAGTGAAGAGTATATAATATAGTAGAGCAGGACAAGTTGACCATGTAGTGAAGAGTATATAATATAGTAGAGCAGGACAAGTTGACCATGTAGTGAAGAGTATATAATATAGTAGAGCAGGACAAGTGGACCATGTAGTGAATAGTATATAATATAGTAGAGCAGGACAAGTGGACCATGTAGTGAAGAGTATATAATATAGTAGAGCAGGACAAGTTGACCATGTAGTGAAGAGTATATAACATATTTGAGCAGGACAAGTTGACCATGTAGTGAAGAGTATATAATATAGTAGAACAGGACAAGTGGACCATGTAGTGAAGAGTATATAATATAGTAGAGCAGGTGGCTGGAGTCTCTGATAGTTTTATGGTCTTTCCACTGACACCGACTATTATATAGGTCCTGGATGGATTGAGAGAGAGGTTGTTGTCCTGACACCACACTGCCAGTTGTCTGACCTCCTCCCTATAGGCTGTCTCATCGTTTTGGTGATCAGGCCTGCCACTGTTGTGTCGTCAGCAAACTTGATGATGGTTTTGGAGTCGTGTTTTGCCACGCAGTTGTGGGTGAACAGGGAATACAGGAGCGGACTAAGTACACACCCCTGAGGGGCCCCAGTGTTGAGGATCAGCGTGGCAGAGTTGTTGTTGCCTACCCTTACCACCTGGGGGCGGCCAATCAGGAAGTCTGGGATCCTGTTGAAGAGGGAGGTGTTTAGTCCCAGAGTCATTAGCTTAGTGATAAGCTTCGTGGGCACTATGTTGTTGAATGCTGAGTCCCCGGCCACTAGGAGCGCCGCTTCTGGGTGAGCATTTTCTTCTTTGTTTATGGAGTAGTTTGAAAGCGGTCTTAGTGCCAGCTTCGTTCTGTGGTGGCAAATAGATGGCTACGAATAATATAGATGAGAACTCTCTTGGTAGATAGTGTGGTCTACAGCTTATCATAAGGTATTCTACCTCAGGCGAGCAATACCTCAAGACTTCTTTAAAACCTGTTAAAGATAGGGCTGTCTGCTGCCCCCTTTGGAGTAATTGCGTGCCCATATTAAACAGAAAAAAAATCTTTCAAAAATTGCTAATATATGCATATAAAAAATATTATGGAATAGAAAACACTCTAAAGTTTCTAAAACCGTTGAAATTATGTCTGTATGTAAAGCAGAACTCTCAGGGCAGTCATTCTCCCAAACTCTCTCTTGTCATCATAAAAGTTGGCCCAACTTTGACGTCATCGCCCCCACCCTTCCCAAGCACCTACAGACCTGGGAACAGTTTCTATGCCTTCAGCGCGATGTCTGCTTTCAATGGGGCTTCTCATTGTGAGAATAGCGCGCTCAAGAGAGTTTTGGCGCCCGAAACCTTTCGGTCACGCGAAAAAAAAGGTCACATTCATGCGCGCTCTTCTTCAGTGTGCTCTCTTTTCCAAGAATGATTGAACGGCACGTGTGTTTCTGTTCGTCTTGAGAATTGTTGTGCACCTTTATAACATGCTAAAGCTTGGTTATGAACATAGTTTGACAAGTTTAGTCGACATACAATATGTAAATTCGACGTTTTGGTGAGCATCCACTTGACTTTTGGCTGCATTTCAACCGAAATATGCCGTGTTTGATAACCGAAAGAGACAGACTTCACAACTAAACGATGTTTTTGGTGAGTATAATTCCTTCCAGGTCTTCTGATGGAAGAACAGCAAAGGTAAGGGAATATTTATGTGTTAAATTTGGGTTTCTGTGGACTCCAAGATAGAGGAGCCATCATGCTAATTTCTGAGCGCCGACTCATATTATAGCCTAGTGAACGAATTCTGTAACGTTAAAAATAAATGTAACACAGCGATTGCATTTAGAAGAAGTGTATCTTTCTATATATATGTAGAACATGCATATTTAGTTAAAGTTTATGATGTGTATTGCTTGTTATCTGACTTTATCTGCCGGAGCTATCGTCATTTCTCCGGACATTTGAGTAGCATTTTTTGAACAATGCGTAATTGTAAACAGAGATTTATGGATATATATAGCATATTATTGAAAAAAACATAAATGTACTGTGTAACATGTTATATTACTGTCATCTGATGAAGATTTCAAAAGGTTAGTGATTTATTTTTCTTTTAATCCTGCGTTTGTTGATTGCATATTTTGTTCAATTTGTAAGTCGCTCTGGATAAGAGCGTCTGCTAAATGACTTAAATGTAAATGTAAATGTTCAACTTGGCTATGCAAATTAGCTGTGTCTTTGGTGGTGGTTTGACATAAATATGTGCTATGTTTTCGCCGTAAAACATTTTAGAAATCTGACTTGCTGGGTAGATAAACAAGGTGTTTATCTTTCATTTAAGCTATTGGACTTGTTAATGTGTGGAGGTTAAATATTTTTAAGAATATTTTTTGCATTCCATGCGTCACATTCCAGCTGAGGGTGTTAGGGAAAGTTCCCAAGTGGGGATCAACATCCACAAAAGGGTATTAGACATCGTGCACCAGCTGTTATTGACAAAAAGACACACACCCCCACCCCTCGTCTTACCAGAGGTAGCGTCTCTGTTCTGCCGGTGCATGGAAAATCCAGCCAGCCCTATATTGTCCGTATCATCGTTCAGCCACATCTCGGTGAAACATAAGATGTTACAGTTTTTAATGTCCCGTTGGTAGGATAATATTAATCGTAGGTCATCAATTTTATTTTCCAATGATTGCACGTTAGCAAGAAGAAGAGATGGCAGTGGGAGTTTACTCGCTCACCTACGGATTCTCAAAAGGCTAGCAAGAAGAAGAGATGACAGTGGGAGTTTACTCGCTCGCCTATGGATTCTCAGAAGGCTGGCAAGAAGAAGAGATGGCAGTGGGAGTTTACTCGCTCACCTACGGATTCTCAGAAGGCTGGCAAGAAGAAGAGATGGCAGTGGGAGTTTACTCGCTCGCCTACGGATTCTCAGAAGGCTGGCAAGAAGAAGAGATGACAGTGGGAGTTTACTTGCTCGCCTACAGATTCTCGGAGGCTGGCAAGAAGAAGAGATGACAGTGGGAGTTTACTCGCTCACCTACGGATTCTCAGAAGGCTGGCAAGAAGAAGAGATGACAGTGGGAGTTTACTCGCTCGCCTACGGATTCTCAGAAGGCTGGCAAGAAGAAGAGATGACAGTGGGAGTTTACTTGCTCGCCTACAGATTCTCGGAGGCTGGCAAGAAGAAGAGATGACAGTGGGAGTTTACTCGCTCGCCTACGGATTCTCGGAGGCTGCCTGATCTGCGGCCATTTTTCCGGAATCTTTTCTTCACACAAAAGGTGTGGATCTGGACCTGTTCCAGTGAAAGCAGGATATCCTTTTCGTCGGACTCGTTAAAGGAAATAGTTTCCTCCAGTCCTCGGTGAGTAATCGCTTTTCTGATATATTCGGTCATAAGAGACGGTAGCAGCAACATTGTGAACAAAATAGTTTTTTTAAATAACAAAATAGCACCATTGGTTGGGAGAATGTAAAACATCAGCCATGTTCTTCGGCGCCATCTATCTACATGTCATTCAATCATTGCACCCACACTGCTCGCGAGCCTTGACAAGCGTCTGGATTGGCCAGTTGCTAAAACACAACTTGTTGACACTTGATGCTCAGCAAGTCCCACCTTTCCCATCTCCTCATTGATTTTTTGGAACATAGACCCACGTGGGTGATTGAAAGATGAACTCAGGTCCACACTCCAGTCCAGTTGGTGGTGGTAATGCACCTTAAAGGTGGTTTCCAACCATAGAAGAAGAAGAAGAAGAAGCCTGAATTACTTTTTCACACAGGGGCAGGTAATGTAATGAATGATGAAGAGGTCTGTAGTGAATGATGAATGATGAAGAGGTCTGAGGTAAATGAGTAAGAGGTCTGTAGTGAATGATGAAGAGGTCTGTAGTGAATGATGAAGAGGTCTGTAGTGAATGATGAAGAGGTCTGTGGTGAATGATGAAGAGGTCTGTAGTAAATGATGAAGAGGTCTGTAGTGATTGATGAAGAGGTCTGTGGTGAATGATGAAGAGGTCTGTAGTGAATGATGAAGAGGTCTATAGTGATTGATGAAGAGGTCTGTAGTGAATGATGAAGAGGTCTGTAGTGAATGACGAAGAGGTCTCTGGTGAATGATGAAGAGGTCTGTAGTGAATGATGAAGAGGTCTGTAGTGAATGATGAAGAGGTCTGTAGTGAATGATGAAGAGGTCTGTAGTGAATGATGAAGAGGTCTGTAATGAATGATGAAGAGGTCTGTGGTGAATGATGAAGAGGTCTGTAGTGAATGATGAAGAGGTCTGTAGTGAATTATGAAGATGTCTGTAGTGAATGATGAAGAGGTCTGTAGTGAATGATGAAGAGGTCTGTAGTGAATGATGAAGAGGTCTGTAGTGAATTATGAAGAGGTCTGTAGTGAATGACGAAGAGGTCTCTGGTGAATGATGAAGAGGTCTGTAGTGAATGATGAAGAGGTCTGTAGTGAATGATGAAGAGGTCTGTAGTGAATGATGATGAGGTCTGTAGTGAATGATGAAGAGGTCTGATGAAAATGATGACGAGGTCTGTAGTGAATGATGAAGATGTCTGTAGTGAATGATGACGAGGTCTGTAGTGAATGATGAAGAGGTCTGTAGTGAATGATGAAGAGGTCTGTAGTGAATGATGAAGAGGTCTGTAGTAAATGATGATGAAGTCTGTAGTGAATGATGAAGAGGTATGTAGTGAATGATGAAGAGGTCTGTAGTGAATGATGAAGAGGTCTGTAGTGATTGATGAAGAGGTCTGTGGTGAATGATGAAGGGGTCTGTAGTGAATGATGAAGAGGTCTGTAGTGAATAATGAAGAGGTCTGTAGTGAATGATGAAGAAGTCTGTAGTGAATGATGAATAGGTCTGTAGTGAATGATGACGAGGTCTGTAGTAAATGATGAAGAGGTCTGTAGTAAATGATGAAGAGGTCTGTGGTGAATGATGAAGAGGTCTGTCGTGAATGATGAAGAGGTCTGTAATGAATGATGAAGAGGTCTGTGGTGAATGATGAAGAGGTCTGTAGTGAATGATGAAGAGGTCTGTAGTAAATGATGAAGAGGTCTTTAGTGAATGATGAAGAGGTCTGTAGCAAATGATGAAGAGATCTGTAGTAAATGATGAAGAGGTCTGTAGTGAATGATGAAGAGGTCTGTAGCAAATGATGAAGAGATCTGTAGTAAATGATGAAGAGATCTGTAGTGAATGATGAAGAGGTCTGTAGTGAATGATGAAGAGGTCTGTGGTGGCGTTGTACAATGTTCCCTGATATTCATCAGTTTTGGTGAACATTGTCCAGACCCCCAAGTCCTTTGTCCTTGTCATCTCAGTAAACAGTTTTATTTAGTTAAGAAGTCTGTGGAACGTTTTCCACAAGCAACCAGTTAGCCACCAGACCAAACCGCACACACACACACACGCACGCAAACAAACACACAACAAGGCTAATCTGAAAACAAGACTCCCTAAATTTTATCAGCATATCGATTGCGCAACCAGGGGTGGAAAAACATTGGATCACTGTTACTCTAACTTCCGCGACGCATATAAGGCCCTGCCCCGCCCCCCTTTCGGAAAAGCTGACCACGACTCCATTTTGCTGATTCCTGCCTACAGACAAAAACTAAAACAAGAAGCTCCTACGCTGAGGTCTGTCCAACGCTGGTCCGACCAAGCTGACTCCACACTACAAGACTGCTTCCATCACGTGGACTGGGACATGTTTCGTATTGCGTCAGATAACAACATTGACGAATACGCTGATTCGGTGTGCGAGTTCATTAGAACGTGCGTTGAAGATGTCGTTCCCATAGCAATGATTAAAACATTCCCTAACCAGAAACCGTGGATTGATGGCAGCATTCACGTGAAACTGAAAGCGCAAACCACTGCTTTTAATCAGGGCAAGGTGTCTGGTAACATGACGGAGTACAAACAGTGCAGCTATTCCCTCCGCAAGGCTATCAAACAAGCTAAGCGTCAGTACAGAGACAAAGTACAATCTCAATTCAACGGCTCAGACACAAGAGGCATGTGGCAGGGTCTACAGTCAATCACGGACTACAGGAAGAAATCCAACCCAGTCACGGACCAGGATGTCTTGCTCCCAGGCAGACTAAATAACTTTTTTGCCCGCTTTGAGGACAATACAGTGCCACTGACACGGCCTGCAACGGAAACATGCGGTCTCTCCTTCACTGCAGCCGAGGTGAGTAAAACATTTAAACGTGTTAACCCTCGCAAGGCAGCAGGCCCAGACGGCATCCCCAGCCGCGCCCTCAGAGCATGCGCAGACCAGCTGGCTGGTGTGTTTACGGACATATTCAATCAATCCCTATACAAGTCTGCTGTTCCCACATGCTTCAAGAGGGCCTCCATTGTTCCTGTTCCCAAGAAAGCTAAGGTAACTGAGCTAAACGACTACCACCCCGTAGCACTCACTTTCGTCATCATGAAGTGCTTTGAGAGACTAGTCAAGGACCATATCACCTCCACCCTACCTGACACCATAGACCCACTCCAATTAGCTTACCGCCCAAATAGGTCCACATACGATGCAATCTCAACTACACTGCACACTGCCCTAACCCATCTGGACAAGAGGAATACCTATGTGAGAATGCTGTTCATCGACTACAGCTCGGCATTCAACACCATAGTACCCTCCAAGCTCGTCATCAAGCTCGAGACCCTGGGCTTCCTGACGGGCCGCCCCCAGGTGGCGAGGGTAGGTAACAACATCTCCTCCCCGCTGATCCTCAACACTGGGGCCCCACAAGGGTGCGTTCTGAGCCCTCTCCTGTACTTCCTTTTTAACCAACGACTGCGTGGCCACGCACGCCTCCAACTCAATCATCAAGTTTGCGGACGACACAACAGTGGTAGGCTTGATTACCAACAACAACGAGACGGCCTACAGGGAGGAGGTGAGGGCCCTCGGAGTGTGGTGTCAGGAAAATAACCTCACACTCAACGTCAACAAAACTAAAGAGATGATTGTGGACTTCAGGAAACAGCAGAGGGAACAACCCCTTATCCACATCGATGGAACAGTAGTGGAGAGAGTAGCAAGTTTTAAGTTCCTCGGCATACAGATCACAGACAAACTGAATTGGTCCACTCACACAGACAGCATCGTGAAGAAGGCGCAGCAGTGCCTCTTCAACCTCAGGAGGCTGAAGAAATTCGGCTTGTCACCAAAAGCACTCACAAACTTCTACAGATGCACAATCGAGAGCATCCTGTATCACCGCCTGGTACGGCAACTGCTCCGCCCACAACCGTAAGGCTCTCCAGAGGGTAGTGAGGTCTGCACAATGCATCACCGGGGGCAAACTACCTGCCCTCCAGGACACCTACACCACCCGATGTTACAGGAAGGCCATAAAGATCATCAAGGACATCAACCACCAGAGCCACTGCCTGTTCACCCCGCTATCATCCAGAAGGTGAGGTCAGTACAGGTGCATCAAAGCTGGGACCGAGAGACTGAAAAACAGCTTCTATCTCAAGGCCATCAGACTGTTAAACAGCCACCACTAACATTGAGTGGCTGCTGCCAACACACTGACACTGACTCAACTCCAGCCACTTTAATAATGGGAATTGATGGGAAATGATGTAAATATATCACTAGCCACTTTAAACAATGCTACCTTATATAATGTTACTTACCCTACATTATTCATCTCATATGCATACGTATATACTGTACTCTATATCATCGACTGCATCCTTATGTAATACATGTATCACTAATCACTATGCCACTTTGTTTACATACTCATCTCATATGTATATACTGTACTCTATATCATCGACTGCATCCTTATGTAATACATGTATCACTAGCCACTTTAACTATGCCACTTTGTTTACATACTCATCTCATATGTATATACTGTACTCGATACCATCTACTGTATCTTGCCTATGCTGCTCTGTACCATCACTCATTCATATATCCTTCTGTACATATTCTTTATCCCCTTACACTGTGTATAAGACAGTAGATTAGGAATTGTTAGTTAGATTACTTGTTGGTTATTACTGCATTGTCGGAACTAGAAGCACAAGCATTTCGCTACACTCGCATTAACATCTGCTAACCATGTGTATGTGACAAATAAAATGTGATTAGATTTGACAAACACACCAACCTCTATGGGAGTGATTTGGTGCACGTGAAGTCTTGTGTATATTAAAACCTATAACATATAAAACACCAGAGAAGGTTATACAACTCAAACTGACGATGATTCTTCACATTTACAGGATGTGGTTATTTACTACAGAGACTGCACACAATCCCTGATAGCAATTCTCCTAATGTTAACTACTGTCATAAACATGCGTAGCGGTTATACCAATTTATCTGTTGATTTACCTTTGACATTTTAATTGATTGAATGTCAATTTGCTTTAAGCTAGCTGTTGTCATTGGCGTCGGCTAACGGGGATCCTAGTCAGTAGTAAAAGCCTTACACAGGAAGTAGAAGATCTTCTCAGTAGAATTTATTTCCATACGTCATTTACACTCTCAGGTCGTCTGTCAGCGTCTTTCACAGAAACTCAGCAGGAGAAGAATTATAGAAATTGACGTTCCAGAGAATGTATATATTTTTGCTAGAGCTTCTTGGCAGATTGTGTTATAGTGTTTAATACTGTGAAGCATTCTTTAACCAGCACTCTCCTCCTCTCTCCTCCTCTCTCCTCCTCTCTCCACCTCTCTCCTCCTCTCTCCTCCTCTCTCCACCTCTCCTCCTCCTCCTCCTCCTCTCTCCAGCACTCTCCCCTCACTCCTCCTCCCTCTCCTCTCTCTCCTCCTCTATCCTCTCTCTCTCCTCCTCTCTCCTCCCTCTCCTCCTCTATCCTCCCTCTCCTCCTCTATCCTTCTCTCTCTCCTCCTCTCCAGCACTCTCCTCCTCTCTCCTCCTCTCTCCTCCTCTCTCTCTCCCTATCCCTCTCTCCTCCTCCTCTCCTCCTCTCTCCTCTCTCTCCTCCTCTCTCCTCCCTCTCTCCCTCCTCTCTCTCCTCCCTCTACTCCACTCTCCTCCTCTCTCCTCCTCTCTCCTCCTCTCTCCTCCTCTCTCCTCCTCTCTCCTCCTCTATCCTTCTCTCTCCTCCTCTCTACTCCACTCTCCTTCTCTCTCCTCCTCTCTCCTCCACTCTCCTCATCTCTCCTCCTCTCGCCTCCTCTATCCTCCTCTCTCCTCCTCTATCCTTCTCTCTCCTCCTCTCTCCTCCTCTATCCTCCTCTATACTTCTCTCTCCTCCTCTATCCTCCTCTCTCCTCCTATCTCCTCCTCTCTCCTCCTCCTCTCTCCTCCTCTCTCCTCCTCCTCTCTCTCCTCCTCTCTCCTCCACTCTCCTCCTCTCTCCTCCTCTCTCCTCCTCCTCTCTCCTCCTCTCTCCTCCTCCTCTCTCCTCCTCCTCTCTCCTCCTCTCCACAGATCAGAAGGCTGTATTTATACAAACTGTACGCCGTACAAAACATCATAATCATTAGTGGACAGACAGCGCACAGGAAGCAGTTTCTCTGGGTAAAATATGACACCAGGTGAGGGCTGTGTATCTATTTTCCTGAGCATTAATTTAATCTCTGTGAAGCAGGGGAACTTCCCAGCACAGCTGCACAACCATTATATCCAGGTGCAGGAATTTGATTCAAGACATTCTAAGTAGATCCTTCCAGCTCGGCCCCACTTCTGTCTCCCTCTGTCTCCCTTTCTCCCTGTCTCCCTCTGTCTCTCTCTGCCTCCCTCTGTCTCTTTTATTTCTCAATCTGTCTCCCTCTGTCTCCCTTTGTCCCTCTGTCTCCCTTTCTCCCTCTGTCTCCTCCTCTGTCTCCCTCCTCTGTCTCCTTTCTCCTCCTTTGTCCCTCTGTCTCCCTCTGTCTCCTTTGTCCCTCCTCCTTTCTCCCTCCTCCCTTTCTCCCTCTGTCTCCTTTCTCCCTCTGTCTCCCTTTCTCCCGCTGTCTCCCTCCCCTCCCTCTGTCTCCCTCTGTCTCCTTTCTCCTCTGTCTCCCTTTCTCCCTCTGTCTCCCTCTCTGTCTCCTTCTCCCTCTGTCTCCCTCTGTCTCCCTTTCTCCTCTGTCTCCCTCTCCTCTCCCTCTGTCTCCCTTTCTCCTCTGTCTCCCCTCTCCCTCTGTCTCCCTCTTTCTCCTCCTCCTTTCTCCCTCTCCTTTCTCCCTCTGTCTCCCTCTCCTCTGTCTCCCTCTCCCTCTGTCTCCCTTTCCCTCCCCTCCTCTCCACTCCCTCTGATCCCTTTCTCCCTCTGTCTCCCTTCTCCCTGTCTCTGTCTGTCCCTCTGTCTCCCTTTCTCCCTCTGTCTCCCTTTCTCCCTCTGTATCCCTTTCTCCCTGTCTCCCTCTGTCTCCCTCTGTCTCCCTCTGTATCCCTTTCTCCCTCTGTATCCCTTTCTCCCTCTGTCTCCCTCTGTCTCCCTCTGTCTCCCTCTGTCTCCCAAAACTCCTCTGTCTCCTTTCTCCTCTTCTCCCTCTGTATCCTTTCTCCCTCTGTCTCCCTTTCTCTCTGAAAATATGACCCTCCCTCTGTCTCCCTTTCTCCCTCTGTCTTTTCCTCTGTCTCCCTTTCTCCCTGTCCCCTCTGTCTCCCTCTTCTCCCTCTGTCTCCCTTTCTCCCTCTGTCTCCTTTCTCCCTCTGTCTCCCTGTCTCCCTTCTCCCTCTGTCTCCCTTTCTGTCTCCCTCCCTCTGTCTGTCTCCTCTGTCTCCCTCTGTCTCCCTGTATCTCTCCCTCTGATCCCTTCCCTCTGTCTCCCTCTGTCTCCCTCTGTCTCCCTCTGTCTCCCCCTTTCTCCCTCTGTCTCCCTTTCTCCCTGTCCCTCTGTCTCCCTCTTGTCCCCTCTGTCTCCCTTGTCCCTCTGTCTCCCTTTCTCCCTCTGTCTCCCTTTCTCCCTCTGTATCCCTTTCTCCCGCTGTCTCCCTCCCTCTGTCTCTTTCTCCCTCTGTCTCCTTTGTCCCTCTGTCTCCCTTTCTCCTCTGTCTCCCTGTCCCTCTGTCTCCCTTTGTCCTCTGTCTCCTCTGTCTCCCTCTGTCTCCCTTTCTCCCTCCCTGTCTCCTCTGTCTCCCTCTGTCTCCCTTCTCCCTCTTGTCTCCCTCTGTCTCCCTTTGTCTCCCTCTGTCTCCCTTCTCTCTGTCCCTCTGTCTCCCCTGTTCTTTCTCCCTCTGTCTCCCTTTCTCCCTCCCTTTCTCCTGTCTCCCTTTCTCCCTCTGTCTCCCTTTCTCCCTCTGTCTCCCTCTTCTCCTCTGTCTCTCTTCTCCCTCTGTCTCCTTTCTCCCTCTTCTCCCTCTGTCTCCCTTTGTCCCTCTGTCTCCCTCTGTCTCCCTCTGTCTCCCTCTGTCTCGCTCGGTCTCCCTTTCTCCCTCTGTCTCCCTCTGTCTCTCTTTCTCCCTCTGTCTCCCTTTGTCCCTCTGTCTCCCTTTCTCCTCTGTCTCCCTTTCTCCCTCTGTCTCCCTTTCTCCCTCTGTCTCCCTTCTCCCTCTGTCTCCTCTTCTGTCTCCCTTACTCCCTCTGTCTCTTTGTCCCTCTGTCTCCCTGTTTCTCCCTCTGTCTCCCTTTCTCCCTCTGTCTCCCTTTCTCCCTCTGTCTCCTTTTCCCTCTGTCTCCCTCTTCTCCCTCTGTCTCCCTTTCTCCCTCTGTCTCCTTTCTCCCTCTGTCTCCCTTCTCCCTCTGTCTCCCTCTTCTGTCTCCTCTGTCTCTTTTTTTCTCCCTCTGTCTCCCTTGTCTCCCTCGGTCTCCCTTTCTCCCTCTGTCTCCCTTTGTCCCTCTGTCTCCCTTTCTCCCTCTGTCTCAATCTTTCTCCCTCTGTCTCTCTTTCTCCCTCTGTCTCAATCTGTCTCCCTCTGTATCCCTTTCTCCCTCTGTCTCACTCTGTCTCCCTCTGTCTCCCTTTCTCCCTCTGTATCCCTTTCTCCCTCTGTCTCACTCTGTCTCCCCTTTTCTGTGTCCCTCTGTCTCCCTTTCTCCTCTGTCTGTCTCCCTTTCTCCCTCTGTCTCCCTTTCTCCCTCTGTCTCCCTCTGTCTCCCTTTCTCCCTCTGTCTCCCTTTCTCCCTCTGTCTCCCTTTCTCCCTCTGTCTCCCTTTCTCCCTCTGTCTCCCTCTGTCTTCTCCCTCTGTCTCCCTTTCTCCCTCTGTCTCCCTTTCTCCCTCTGTCTCCCTTTCCCCTCTGTCTCCCTTTCTCCCTCTGTCTCCCTTTCTCCCTCTGTCTCCCTTTCTCCCTCTGTCTCCCTTTCTCCCTCTGTCTCCCTTTCTCCCTCTGTCTCCTTTCTCCCTGTGTCCCTCTGTATCCCTTTCTCCCTCTGTCTCCTCTTTTCCCTCTCCCTCTGTCTCCCTTTCTCCCTCTGTCTCCCTTTCTCCCTCTGTCTCCCTTTCTCCCTCTGTATCCCTTTCCCTCTGTCTCCCTCCCTTTCTCCCTCTGTCTCCCTTTCTCCCTCTGTCTCCCTTTGTCCCTCTGTCTCCCTTTCTCCCTCTGTCTCCCTTTCTCCCTCTGTCTCCCTTTGTCCCTCTGTCTCCCTTTCTCCCTCTGTCCCTTTCTCCCTCTGTCTCCCTTTCTCCCTCTGTCTCCCTTTCTCCTCTGTCTCCCTCTGTCTCCCCTGTCTCCCTTGTCTCCCTCTGTCTCCCTTTCTCCCTCTGTCTCCCTTTCTCCCTCTGTCTCCCTTTCTCCCTCTGTCTCCCTTTCTCCCTCTGTATCCCTTTCTCCCTCTGTCCCTCTGTCTCCCTTTCTCCCTCTGTCTCCCTTTCTCCCTCTGTCTCCCTTTCTCCCTCTGTATCCCTTTCTCCCTCTGTATCCCTTTCTCCCTCTGTCTCCCTCTGTCTCCCTTTCTCCCTCTGTCTCCCTCTGTCTCCCTTTCTCCCTCTGTATCCCTTTCTCCCTCTGTCTCCCTTTCTCCCTCTGTCTCCCTTTCTCCCGCTGTCTCCCTTTCTCCCTCTGTCTCCCTTTCTCCCTCTGTCTCAATCTGTCTCCCCCTGTCTCCCTTTCTCCCTCTGTCTCCCTTTGTCCCTCTGTCTCCCTTTCTCCCTCTGTCTCCCTGTCTCCTCTGTCTCCCTCTGTCTCCCTCTGTCCCTTTCTCCCTCTGTCTCCCTCTGTCTCCCTCTGTCTCCCTTTGTCCCTCTGTCTCCCTTTCTCCCCTGTCTCCCTTTCTCCATCTGTCTCCTTTCTCCCTTGTCTCCCTCTGTCTCCCTTTCTCCCTCTGTCTCCCTTTCTCCCTCTGTCTCCCTCTGTCTCTTTTCTGTCTCCCTCTGTCTCTTTTCTGTCTCCCTCTGTCTCTTTCCTTTCTCCCTCTGTCTCCCTTTCTCCCTCTGTCTCCCTTTCTCCCTCTGTCTCCCTTTCTCCCTCTGTCTCCCTTTCTCCCTCTGTCTCCCTTTCTCCTCTTCTCCCTCTGTCTCCCTTTTTCTCCCTCTGTCTCCCTTTGTCCCTCTGTCTCCCTTTCTCCCTCTGTCTCCCTTTCTCCCTCTGTCTCCCTCTGTCTCCCTTTCTCCCTCTGTCTCCCTTTCTCCCTCTGTATCCCTTTCTCCCTCTGTCTCCCTCTGTCTCCCTTTCTCCCTCTGTATCCCTTTCTCCCTCTGTATCCCTTTCTCCCTCTGTATCCCTTTCTCCCTCTGTCTCCCCTCCCTCTGTCCCTCTGTCTCCCTTTCTTTCCCTCTGTCTCCCTTTCTCCCTCTGTATCCCTTTTTCTCCCTCTGTCTCCCTTCTGTCCCTCTGTCTCCCTTCTCTCCTGCCTCCCTCTGTCTCCCTGTCTCCTTTTGTCCCTCTGTCTCCTTTCTCCCTCTGTCCCTCTGTCTCCCTTTCTCCCTCTGTCTCCTTTCTTTGTCTCCCTTTCTCCCTCTGTCTCCCTTTCTCCCTCTGTCTCCCTTTCTCCCTCTGTCTCCCTTTTCTGTATCCCTCTGTCTCCCTTTCTCCCTCTGTCCCTTTCTCCCTCTGTCTCCCTTTCTCCCTCTGTCTCCCTTTCTCCTCTGTCTCCTTTCTCCCTCTGTCTCCCTTTTCTCCCTCGGTCCCTTTCTCCCTCTGTATCCCTTTCTCCCTCTTCTCCCTCTGTCTCCCTGTCTCCTTTCCCTCTGTCTCCCTTTCTCCCTCTGTCTCCCTTTCTCCCTCTGTCTCCCTTTCTCCCTCTGTCTCCCTTTCTCCCTCTGTATCCCTTTCTCCCGCTGTCTCCCTCTGTCTCCCTCTGTCTCCCTTTCTCCCTCTGTATCCCTTTCTCCCGCTGTCTCCCTCTGTCTCCCTCTGTCTCCCCTGTCTCACTTTCTCCCTCTGTCTCGCTCGGTCTCTCTTTCTCCCTCTGTCTCCCTTTCTCCCTCTGTCTCAATCTGTCTCCCCCTGTCTCCTTTGTCTCTCTGTCTCCCTCTGTCTCCTTGTCTCTCTCCATCTGTCTCCTCTGTCTCCCTCTGTCTCTTCTGTCTCCCTTTCTCCCTCTGTCTCCCCCTCTCGGTCTCCCTGCTGTCTCCCTCTGTCTCCCTTTCTCCTCTGTCTCAATCTGTCTCCCTCTGTCTCCCTTTGTCCCTCTGTCTCCCTTTCTCCCTCTGTCTCAATCTGTCTCCCTCTGTATCCCTTTCTCTCTCTGTCTCCCTATGTCTTCACCTGTCTCACTTTCTCCATCTTTCTCCCTCTCTCTCTCTCTGTCTCCCTCTGTCTCCCTTTCTCCCTCTGTCTCAATCTGTCTCCCCCTGTCTCCCTTTGTCCCTCTTCTCTTTCTCCTCTGTCTCAATCTGTCTCCCTCTGTCTCTCTTTGTCCCTCTGTCTCCCTTTCTCCCTCTGTCTCAATCTGTCTCCCCCTTTCTCCCTTTGTCTCTCTGCCTCCCTTTCTCCCTCTGTCTCCTTCGGTCTCCCGCTGTCTCCATCTGTCTCCCTCTGTCTCCCTCTGTCTCTTCTGTCTCCCTCTGTCTCCCTCTGTCTCCCCCTGTCTCACTTTCTCCTCTGTCTCGCTCGGTCTCCCTTTCTCCCTCTGTCTCCCTTTCTCCCTCTGTCTCTCTTTGTCCCTCTGTCTCCCTTTCTCCTCTGTCTCAATCTGTCTCCCCCTGTCTCCCTTTGTCCCTCTGTCTCCCTTTCTCCCTCTGTCTCAATCTGTCTCCCTCTGTCTCTCCTGTCTCCCTTCTCTCTCTGTCTCCCTGTCTGTCTGTCTCCTCTGTCTCTCTGTCTCCCTTTCTCCCTCTGTCTCTTCTGTCTCCCTCTCTGTCTCTTTCCTCTGTCTCAATCTGTCTCCCTCTGTATCCCTTTTCCCTTTCTCCCTCTGTCTCTGTCTCTGTCTCCCTCTGTCTCCCTTTCTCCTCTGTCTCAATCTGTCTCCCTGTCTCTCTTTGTCCCTCTGTCTCCCTTTCTCCTCTGTCTCGCTCGGTCTCCCTTTCTCCTTCTGTCTCCCTTTCTCCTCTCTGTCTCCCTTTCTCCCTCTGTCTCAATCTGTCTCTCCCCTCCTCTGTCTTCTGTCTCCCTCTGTCCCTCTCCCTTCTCCTCTGTCTCCTCTGTCTCCCCTGTTCCCTCCCTCTGTCTCTCAATCTGTCTCCCTTCTGTCTCCTTCTCTCTCCCTCTGTCTCCCTCTGTCTCCCTCTGTCTCAATCTGTCTCCCTCTGTCTCCTTTCTCCATCTGTCTCTTTCTCCTCTGTCTCAATCTGTCTCCCTCTGTCCTCTTTCTCCCTCTGTCTCCCTTTTCCCTCCAATCTGTCTCCCTCTGTCTCCTTTTTGTCTCCCTCTGTCTCTTTCTCCCCTCTGTCTCCCTCTGTCTCCCTCTGTCTCAATCTGTCTCTCTGTCTCCCTTTCTCCTGTCTCCTTCTGTCTCTCCCTCTGTCTCCCTCTGTCTCCTGTCTCCCTCTGTCTCCCTTTCTCCCTCTGTCTCCCTATGTCTCCCCCTGTCTCACTTTCTCCATCTGTCTCCCTCTGTCTCCCTCTGTCTCCCTTTCGCCCTCTGTCTCTTTTCTGTCTCCCTCTGTCTCCCCGTCAATCTTCTGTATCCCTCAGTCTCAATCTGTCTCCCTCCTTCTGTCTCGTTTTCTCCCTGTCTTCCTCTGTTTCCCCTTTTCCCCGTCTACTTTCTCTGTCTCTCTGTCTCCCCTGTCTCACTTTCTCCTCTGTCTCCATCTGTCTCCCCTGTCTCCCTTGTCTCTGTCTCCCTCTGTCTCCCTCTGTCTCCTCCCTCTGTCTCATCTGTCTCCCTCTGTATCCCTCTGTCTCCCTTTCTCCTCTGTCTCAATCTGTCTCCCTGTCTCCCTTTTCTGTCCCTGTCTCTGTCTCTCTGACTGTCTCTCTGTCTCCCTCTGTCTCTGTTTCTGCCTCTGTTTCCCTCTGTCTCCCCTGTCTCTCTGTCTCTCCTCTGTCTCAATCTGTCTCCTCTGTATCTTGTCTCTGTCTCTGTCTCTCTGTCTCTGTCTCCCTCTGTCCCCCTCTGTCATCTGTCTCCTCTGTCTCCTCTGTCTCAATCTGTCTCCTCTGTATCCCTCTGTCTCCCCTTCCAATCTGTCTGTATCTCTGTCAATCTGTCTCCCCTGTCTCCCTCTGTCTCTCTGTCTCTCTGTATCCCTTTCTCCTCTGTCTTCCTGTCTCTCTCTCTCTGTCTCCCTCTGTACCTCTGTCTCAATCTGTCTCTCTCCCTCTGTTTCCATCTGTCTCTCTGTCTCTCCTCTGTCTCCTGTCTCTCCTCTGTCTCCCTGTCTCTTCGTCTCCTGTCTCCATCTGTCTCCCTGTCTCCTCTGTCTCCTGTCTCTGTCTCTGTCTCCCCTCTCTCTGTCTCTGTCTCCCCTTTCTCTGTCTCTCTCCCTCTGTCTCAATCTTCTCTCTGTCTCCCATCTCTCTCTGTCTCCTGTCTCTCTGTCTCCCTCTGTCTCTCTGTCTCCCATCTTTCTCCCTCTGTCTCCTTTCTCTCTGTCTCTGTCTCCCTTTCTGTCTCTCCCTGTCTCCCTCTGTCTCTTCTCCTCTGTCTCTCTCCCTTTCTCCCTCTGTCTCCCTTTCTCCTCTGTCTTTCTCCCTCTGTCTCAATCCTCTGTCTCCCTGTCTCTCTGTCTCTCTCTCTCTCCCTCTCTCTTCTGGGTCTCTGGACCAGATTTCCTCTGAACATGTCTCCCTCTGACTTTCTCCCTGTCTGGACCTCTGTCTAAAAGCTTTCTCCTCTCTTCCAGAAAGTTGTCCCTTTCTCCTCTGTCTAAAGCATGTTGTCTATTATAATAAATTGAATGGCAGCAATCTGTTGGAAAATGTATCTTTCCCTCTGTCTCCCTTTTTCTCTGTCTCAATCTGTCTCCCTCTCTTTCTCTCCATGTCTCCCTCTGTCTCCTGTCTCTCTGTCCTCTGTCTCTGTCTCAATCTGTCTCCCTCTGTCTCTCTTTCTCCCTGTCTCAATCTTTCTCCCTCTGAACAGGAGGAGTCTGTCTCCTTTCTCCCTCTGTCTCAATCTGTCTCCCTCGGTCTCCCTTTCTCCCTCTGTCTCCCTTTCTCCCTCTGTCTCAATCTGTCTCCCTCGGTCTCCCTTTCTCCCTCTGTCTCCCTTTCTCCCTCTGTCTCTTTCTCCCTCTGTATCCCTCTGTCTCATCTGTGATTTCTGTCTCCCTCTGGAACTGCTCCCTCTGTCTCCCTTTCTCCCTCTGTCTCCCTCTGTCTCCCTCTGTCTCCCTTTCTCCCTCTGTCTCCCTCTGTCTCCCCCTGTCTCACTTTCTCCATCTGTCTCCCTCTGTCTCCCCTTGTCACTACTGTCTCTTTTCTGGGGGTCAATCTTCTGTATCCCTCAGTCTCAATCTGTCTCCCTCCTTCTGTCTCGTTTTCTCCCTGTCTTCCTCTGTTTCCCCGTCTACAAGTCTCACTCTGCATCCCTCTGTCCCCCCGTCAATCTTCTGTATCCCTCAGTCTCCCTCTCTTTGTCTCATCTTCTCCCTGTATTTCTTCTGTCTCTTTCTCTCTGACTGTCTCTCTGTCTCCCTCTGTCTCTGTTTCTGGTTTCCATGGTCCCCCTGCTGGCCTCTGTCTCTGGTCTCCCCTGGTCCCCCCCTGTATCCCTCAGTCTCCCTTCCTCTGTATCTCAGCTGCCTGGTCCTCCCTGCTTCCTGTCTCCCTATATTTTTCTCTACCCGTCCTGTATCTAATCTATTTCCATCTGCTGTCTCTCTGTCTCCCTGTCCCCTCTGTCTCCCTGGTCCCCGTCCTGTCTGTCTCCCCCTGCTGTCCCCCTGCTGGCCTGGTCCCCCTCTCTGTCTCCATGGTCCTCTATCCCATCTCCCATATCTCTGTCTCCCATCTCTCTCTGTCTCCATGTCTCTCTCTGTCTCCCTCTGCTCTGTCCCCCTCTCTGTCTCCCCCTCTGTCTCCCTGTCTCCCATCTCTCCCTCTGTCTCCCGTCTCTCTCTGTCTCCCTGTCTCTCTCCCTGTCTCTCTCTCTCTCCCCGTCTCTCTTCTGGGTCGACGTGGACCAGATGCTCTTTGAACATGTGACTGAGGACCTTGAATAAAAGCTGAAACTCTTCCAGAAAGTTGAAAGTCATAAAGCATGTTGTCTATTATAATAAATTGGAATGGCAGCCCCCTGAATATTCTGGTAATGCCCATGCTGAGCTGGTCCCAATCATAAGACAAGAGAACAGGAGGAGGAGGCTGGTAGAGACCAAATAAAGGTGGGGAAAGGCAAAGACAGAGGAGATGGGGGGGCAGTATAAATGCATCTGTGATATCTGTTTGGAACAGCCAGTGTCTGTAGACGACGGGGTAGAGGGTAGAATAGTCTTCTTCTTGTCACTACTGCTGGGGGGGAGTATGATTAGAGAGGTTGCATCTGGCACAGCTCAGACCTGAGAGAGCACCTTATGCTGCTGGCCCCCTTGCTGGCCCCCCTGCTGGCCTGGTCCCCCTGCTGGCCTGGTCCCCCCTGCTGGCCTGGTCCCCCCCCTGGTCCCCCTGCTGGCCTGGTCCCCCCTGCTGGCCCCCCTAATGTCCTGGTCGCCCCTGCTGGCCTGGTCCCCCCTGTTGGTCTCCCTGTTGGCCCCCTGCTGGCCCCCCTGCTGGCCTGGTCCCCCCTGCTGACCTGGTCCGCCCTACTGGTCCCCCTGCAGGTCACCCCTGCTGGCCCCTCTGCTGGTCCCCCTGCTGCCCCCCCTGCTGGCCTGGTCCCCCTACTGGTCCCCCTGCTGGTCCCCCTGCTGGCCCCCTGTTGGTCCCCCTACTGGTCCCCCTGCTGGTGCCCCCCCCTGCTGGTCCCCCCTGCTGGTCCCCATGCTGGCCCCCCTGCTGGTCCCCCTGCTGGTCCCCCCCTGCTGGCCCCCCCTTCTGGTCCCCCTGCTGGCCTGGCCCCCTGTTGGTCCCCCTACTGGTCCCCCTGCTGGTGCCCCTGTTGGTCCCCCTTGCTGGTCCCCCTACTGGTCCCCCTGCTTGTCCCCCTACTGGTCCCCCTGTTGGTCCCCCTGCTGGTGCCCCCTGCTGGTCCCCCTACTGGTCCCCCTGCTGGCCCCCTCTGCTGGTCCCCCTGCTGGTCCCCCTTGCCCCCCTGCTGGTCCCCCTGCTGGCCCCCCTGCTGGTCCCCCTACTGGTCCCCCTGCTGGCCCCCCTGCTGGTCCCCCTGCTGGTCTTGCCCACCTGCTGGTCCCCCTGCTGGTCCCACTGCTGGCCCCCCTGCTGGTCCTTCTGCTGGCCCTTCTGCTGGCCCCCCTGCTGGCCTGGCCCCCCTGCTGGCCCCTCTGGAAACATGATAGCGCATAAATAAACACCTCTTTGTATAAGGGCACAAGGCAAGACCCAGATGTAGATGCAGGAGGCAGATGGTTACAGTCTTAGTTGTTTATTTATATCCAAAGGGGTAGGCAAGAGAATGGTTGTGGACAGGCAAAGGTCAAAACCAGATCAGAGTCCAGGAGGTACAGAGTGGCAGAAAGGCTGGTCAGGCACAGAGTCCAGGGACAGGCAAGGGTCAAAACCGGGAGGACTAGAAAAAGGAGAATAGAAGCAGGAGTACAGGGAAAACGCTGGTTGACTTGAACATACAGAATAAACTGGTACAGAGAGACAGGAAACACAGAGATAAATACACTGGTACAGAGAGACAGGAAACACAGGGATAAATACACTGGTAGAGAGAGACAGAAAACACAGAGATAAATACACTGGTACAGAGAGAATGAAACACAGGGATATATACACTGGTAGAGAGAGACAGAAAACACAGAGATAAATACACTGGTACAGAGAGACAGGAAACACAGAGATAAATACACTGGTACAGAGAGACAGGAAACACAGGGATAAGTACACTGGTAGAGAGAGACAGAAAACACAGAGATAAATACACTGGTAGAGAGAGACAGAAAACACAGAGATAAATACACTGGTACAGAGAGAATGAAACACAGGGATATATACACTAGTACAGAGAGACAGGAAACACAGAGATAAGTACACTGGGGTAAATGAGACCTGAAGGAGGTGGAGACCATTACAGGAACAAGTGAAACACATCAGGGCGTGAAATCTTTAGCTGAACCTGATAAAACCACCAAGCTCCTTCGTCATGGAGCGGAGTGCTTCTCAGTCAAACCATCTGCCTTGGAGTCTGTCTCACTCAAACCCTCTGATCCAGCATGAAATGATGTCGATTTCAAACGTTAAGCCGTGTATCTGTGTCTGACTCCAACCTCACCATGACCACAGTCACGAGCCTACAACATCAATCATAGCAACTCTATAAACCATCTCAAACATAACTTTATTATCCATCTCAAACATAACTTTATTAACCATCTCAAACATAACTTTATTAATCATCTCAAACATAACTTTATTAACCTTCTCAAACATAACTTTATTAACCATCTCAAACATAACTTTATTAACCATCTCAAACATAACTTTATTAACCGTCTCAAACATAACTTTATTAACCGTCTCAAACATAACTTTATTATCCATCTCAAACATAACTTTATTATCCATCTCAAACATAACTTTATTAACCATCTCGAACATAACTTTATTAACCGTCTCAAACATAACTTTATTAACCATCTCAAACATAACTTTATTAACCATCTCAAACATAACTTTATTAACCATCTCAAACATAACTCTATAAACATAACTGGCTCTACTGGTATAGGATTCCTTTAGTGAGCCAGACAGGAAATAGTAGGTAGAGTCTGATTCTGTAAGGTAGGGATGGAGTATCCAGACAGGAGATAGGTGGAGTCTGATTCTGTAAGGTAGGGATGGAGTATCCAGACAGGAGATAGGTAGAGTCTGATTCTGTAAGGTAGGGATGGAGTATCCAGACAGGAGATAGGTAGAGTCTGATTCTGTAGAGTCTGATTCTGTAAGGTAGGGATGGAGTATCCAGACAGGAGATAGGTAGAGTCTGATTCTGTAAGGTAGGGATGGAGATCCAGACAGGAGATAGGTAGAGTCTGATTCTGTAAGGTAGGGATGGAGTATCCAGACAGGAGATAGGTAGAGTCTGATTCTGTAGGGATGGAGTATCCAGACAGGGATGTAGAGTCTGATTCTGTAAGGTAGGGATGGAGTATCCAGACAGGAGATAGGGAGAGTCTGATTATGTAAGGTAGGGATGGAGTATCCAGACAGGAGATAGGTAGAGTCTGATTCTGTAAGGTAGGGATGGAGTATCCAGACAGGAGATAGGTAGAGTCTGATTCTGTAAGGTAGGGATGGAGTATCCAGACAGGAGATAGGTAGAGTCTGATTCTGTAAGGTAGGGATGGAGTATCCAGACAGGAGATAGGTAGAGTCTGATTCTGTAAGGTAGGGATGGAGTATCCAGACAGGACATAGGTAGAGTCTGATTCTGTAAGGTAGGGATGGAGTATCCAGACAGGAGATAGGTAGAGTCTGATTCTGTAAGGTAGGGATGGAGTATCCAGACAGGACATAGGTAGAGTCTGATTCTGTAAGGTAGGGATGGAGTATCCAGACAGGACATAGGTAGAGTCTGATTCTGTAAGGTAGGGATGGAGTATCCAGACAGGAGATAGGTAGAGTCTGATTCTGTAAGGTAGGGATGGAGTATCCAGACAGGAGATAGGTAGAGTCTGATTCTGTAAGGTAGGGATGGAGTATCCAGACAGGAGATAGGTAGAGTCTGATTCTGTAAGGTAGGGATGGAGTATCCAGACAGGACATAGGTAGAGTCTGATTCTGTAAGGTAGGGATGGAGTATCCAGACAGGAGATAGGTAGAGTCTGATTCTGTAAGGTAGGGATGGAGTATCCAGACAGGAGATAGGTAGAGTCTGATTCTGTAAGGTAGGGATGGAGTATCCAGACAGGACATAGGTAGAGTCTGATTCTGTAAGGTAGGGATGGAGTATCCAGACAGGAGATAGGTAGAGTCTGATTCTGTAAGGTAGGGATGGAGTATCCAGACAGGAGATAGGTAGAGTCTGATTCTGTAAGGTAGGGATGGAGTATCCAGACAGGAGATAGGTAGAGTCTGATTCTGTAAGGTAGGGATGGAGTATCCAGACAGGAGATAGGTAGAGTCTGATTCTGTAAGGTAGGGATGGAGTATCCAGACAGGAGATAGGTAGAGTCTGATTCTGTAAGATTGAGTATTTAGGTCTGATTCTGTAAGGTAGGGATGGAGTATCCAGACAGGACATCCAGAGTCTGATTCTGTAAGGTAGGGATGGAGTATCCAGACAGGAGATAGGTAGAGTCTGATTCTGTAAGGTAGGGATGGAGTATCCAGACAGGAGATAGGTAGAGTCTGATTCTGTAAGGTAGGGATGGAGTATCCAGACATGAGGTAGAGTCTGATTCTGTAAGGCCATGGAGTATCCAGACAGGAGATAGGTAGAGTCTGATTCTGTAAGGTAGGGATGGAGTATCCAGACAGGAGATAGGTAACCTGTAAGGTAGGGATGGGTTGCAGGAGTTAGAGTCTGATTCTGTAAGGTAGGGATGGAGTATCCAGACAGGAGATAGGTAGAGTCTGATTCTGTAAGGTAGGGATGGAGTATCCAGAAGGTACAAGTCTGATTCTGTTAGGGATGTATCCCCATGAACAGTCTGCAGTAGGGATGGAGTATCCCAGGCTGTCATTGGAAATAGGAGATAGGGAGAATTTGTTCAGGAGATTAGAGTCTGATTCTGTGGTAGGGATGGAATCCAGAAAAAGGTGGAGTCTGATAATTGTATCCCTCATTGAGGTATTTACAGATATGCATTAGGGAATTAAATTATCTTTTTAGAGATAATTGTTAGGTAGGGATGGAGTATCCAGACAGGAGATAGGTAACTGATTATGTAAGGTAGGGATAACATGGAGTCTGATTTGTAAGGTAGGGATGGAGTATCCAGACAGGAGATAGGTAGAGTCTGATTCTGTAAGGTAGGGATGGAGTATCCAGACAGGAGATAGGTGGAGTCTGATTATGCAGATAGGGATGGAGTATCCAGACAGGAGATAGGTTGAGTCTGATTATGTAAGGTAGGGATGGAGTATCCAGACAGGAGATAGGTAGAGTCTGATTCTGTAAGGTAGGGATGGAGTATCCAGACAGGAGATAGGTAGAGTCTGATTCTGTAAGTTGTTTAGGTCCTTCTCTGCCAAGAACCTCCAACTGCTGTGTAAAAGTAAGCTGTCGAACATGACAGAGTCACGGGGCGGCAGGTAGCCTAGTGGTTAGAGCGTTGGACTTGTAACCGAAAGGTTGCAAGTTCAAATCCCCGAGCTGACAAGGTACAAATCTGTCGTTCTGCCCCTGAACAGGCAGTTAATCCACTGTTCCCAGGCTGTCATTGAAAATAAGAATTTGTTCTTAACTGACTTGCTTAATAAAAAAATCCATAATTGCCTCATTGACTATTTACAGATATGCATTAATTAAATTATCTTTTTAGAGATAATTGTTACTTTAGCCGAAACCTTAACATGGGGTGTTGTAAGGAAGAATGCTGCGGCGACAGAGGGAGGAAAGGAAAGAATGTCATCGGTCACATCACTACATCTCAACCCTCTATGCAGATATTTGGATTAAACCAGGATGTTGGGATGTAAGAGAGGGGCATGCTGGGAGTTTGTGTTACAGAGAAAAGGAGGCTTTAGTCTCTGATACAGAGAGAGACTTTAGTCTGTGTTACAGAGAGAGCTACTTTAGTCTGTGTTAGAGGAGGATACTTTAGTCTGTATTACAGAGAGAGAGACTTTAGTCTGTTTTACAGAGAGAGAGACTTTAGTCTGTGTTACAGAGAGAGAGACTTTAGTCTGTGTTAGAGGAGGAGACTTTAGTCTGTGTTAGAGGAGGAGACTTTAGTCTGTGTTCCAGAGAGAGAGAGACCTTAGTCTGTGTTAGAGAAGGAGACTTTAGTCAGTGTTAGAGGAGGAGGTAGTCTCCTCCAGTGTGTGGTAGTCTCCTCCAGTGTGTGGTAGTCTCCTCCAGTGTGTGGTAGGTAGTCTACTCCAGTGTGTGTAGTACTCCAGTAGTGGTACTCCAGTGTGTGGTAGGTAGTCTACTCCAGTGTGTGGTAGTCTATTCCAGTGTGGTAGTCTCCTCCAGTGTGTGGTAGGTAGTCTACTCCAGTGTGTGGTAGTCTCCTCCAGTGTGTGTAGACCAGTGTGTGGTAGGTCCTCTCCAGTGTGTGGTAGTCTACTCCAGTGTGTGGTGGTAGTCTATTCCAGTGTGTGGTAGGTAGTCTACTCCAGTGTGTGGTAGGTAGTCTACTCCAGTGTGTGGGTCTCCTCCAGTGTGGTAGTCTACTCCAGTGTGTGGAAGGTAGTCTACTCCAGTGTGTGGTAGGTAGTCTACTCCAGTGTGTGGTAGGTAGTCAGTGTGTGGTAGGTACTCCAGTGTGTGGTAGGTAGTCTACTCCAGTGTGTGGTAGTCTACTCCAGTGTGTGGTAGTCTCCTCCAGTGTGTGGTAGTCTCCTCCAGTGTGAGGTAGTCTACTCCAGTGTGTGGTAGGTAGTCTACTCCAGTGTGTGGTAGGTAGTCTACTCCAGTGTGTAGGTAGTCTCCTCCAGTGTGTGGTAGTCTCCTCCAGTGTGTGGTAGGTAGTCTACTCCAGTGTGTGGTAGGTAGTCTACTCCAGTGTGTGGTAGGTAGTCTACTCCAGTGTGTGGTAGGTAGTCTCCTCCAGTGTGTGGTAGGTAGTCTCCTCCAGTGTGTGGTAGGTAGTCTCCTCCAGTGTGTGGTAGGTAGTCTCCTCCAGTGTGTGGTAGGTAGTCTACTCCAGTGTGGGTAGGTAGTCTCCTCCAGTGTGTTAGGTAGTCTACTCCAGTGTGTGGAACAGTCTACTCCAGTGTTGGTAGGTAGTTTGAAACCTCCAGTGTGTGGTGGTCCAGTGTGGTAGGTAGTCTCCTCCAGTGTGTGGTAGGTAGTCTCCTCCAGTGTGTGGTAGTAGTCTCCTCCAGTGTGTGACACGGGTGTAGTCTCCTCCAGTGTGTGGTGGCTCCAGTGTGATGTCCTCCAGTGTGTGGTAGGTAGTCCCTCCAGTGTGTGGTAGGTAGTCTACTCCAGTGTTGGAGGACATTTGTGTGGTAGGTTTCTCCAAAAACTCCAGTGTGTGAAAAACAAAGTGTGTGGTCCAGTTTGTTGGTAGTCTACTGCAGTGTGTGGTAGGTAGTCTACTCCAGTGTGTGGTAGGTAGTCTCCTCCAGTGTGTGGTAGGTAGTCTACTCCAGTGTGTGGTAGGTAGTCTCCTCCAGTGTGTGGTAGGTAGTCTACTCCAGTGTGTGGTAGGTAGTCTCCTCCAGTGTGTGGTAGGTAGTCTACTCCACCCTTCAGTAGATGTGACGTCAACACAGTCTGGACATGAGTCAAGGGAGTTTCTGTTGCTCCAATCAGAACATTCTGTCAACTGTTTTATGTGTTTGAAACCCCTGCTGGTCACGATACGTACAGGATCGAGTCAGTCTGAGCAACGTGTGACACGGGTGAGTGAGCATGTAGCTGGCTGTTGATATGATGTCGGACGATGAAATCCCCCAATATATCAACATAAATAACAGTTTGGAGGACATTTGTGTGTATTTCTGCCAAAAACATTCACTGAAGAAAAACAAATTATGGTACCGTTTGTTATGCTCTCTGACCCCAGTTGGTTCATCACCCTGATATAAACATACGTCATCAAAAACCATCTTGACTTCTTCTCTGACTCGCAGCTAACTGGTAAAGATCGGGTTCTCCAGAAAACACTGCAGCTGTTAGATTCTACACCCATGCTATAAATTCGAACTATAGCCTACATTTCAGAGACACCGACGTTATAAAATTAAAATGAAATGGAATTTTGACACGGTAGATCTTAAAGGACTTTTCTCTGGGTGTATTTCATTGTATTATTGTATTAAAGGCAGCCAATGTAACCAGGGTAAGCATGCGTGTATAATTTCATTCCCACAGCATCCTCACTGCAGGGAGCTGGGTCATAGAGCCCAGAACACAACGGCTTTATTTGATTTACAAAAGTTCTGTCCCCGGCCATGGCCCTGCCCGGTATGGACCGTCTGCCTTATTGCTCTTCTGACAGAGATTGATGTCTCACAGAGCCATGTGTACAACTCTCTCCCAGAGCCATGTGTACAACTCTCTCCCAGAGCCATGTGTACAACTCTCTCCCAGAGCCATGTGTACAACTCTCTCCCAGAGCCTTGTGTACAACTCTCTCCCAGAGCCTTGTGTACAACTCTCTCCCAGAGCCATGTGTACAACTCTCTCCCAGAGCCATGTGTACAACTCTCTCCCAGAGCCATGTGTACAACTCTCTCCCAGAGCCATGTGTACAACTCTTTCCCAGAGCCATGTGTACAACTCTCTCCCAGAGCCTTGTGTACAACTCTCTCCCAGAGCCTTGTGTACAACTCTCTCCCAGAGCCATGTGTACAACTCTCTCCTAGAGCCATGTGTACAACTCTCTCCCAGAGCCATGTGTACAACTCTCTCCCAGAGCCATGTGTACAACTCTCTCCCAGAGCCTTGTGTACAACTCTCTCCCAGAGCCTTGTGTACAACTCTCTCCCAGAGCCTTGTGTACAACTCTCTCCCAGAGCCTTGTGTACAACTCTCTCCTAGAGCCATGTGTACAACTCTCTCCCAGAGCCATGTGTACAACTCTCTCCCAGAGCCATATGTACAACTCTCTCCCAGAGCCATGTGTCCAACTCTCTCCCAGAGCCATATGTCCAACTCTCTCCCAGAGCCTTGTGTACAACTCTCTCCCAGAGCCATGTGTATAACTCTCTCACAGAGCCATGTGTACAACTCTCTCCCAGAGCCATGTGTACATTGACGTAGAAGAAGAGAAGAAGAAGCCTTTGAAACAACGGACCGTATAGAAACTCCTTACTGCTTCTCAACACATTATAATGTTGAGGCAGATTTATGGCATGACTTTGTATCTCCTTAACATGTGTTTAGTAATTGTTTCTCAGGCACGGCAGTTTGTTGTGGGGAGCTTTGATTACACAAGGGGCCAAAACCATAAGTTAATTCATTTAAAATGTAATTTATGTTTATACAAAGAGGTAGAATTTGTTTTTTACAAAATATTGTACCATCGTGTTAATAAATAAAATCAGACCTCTATAAAATAGACACTATTGGATTGATTTATAATGCTGAACAATACTGTATGTTATTAAATGAAATCAGACCCATATAGCTATCATCTACATGTTTGGGTTCAATAGCACATATAAAACCCTTAAATGATATCACTTTCAACGCATGTACAAGTTAAAGGCTTCATAACAGAGAGACATGTGCGACTTGCGTTGAGGCCCTGCATTCAAGTCCCCCAACATAGGCCTGCCAATAATCTCACAGTTTCCTCAATTTCTTAGAATTATATGAATAATCTTCATGTTCCTTTGGCATTGATGTTTTCATTCGCCAACTGAATTACTCTGTAATTTTAGTAGGATATAAATGCCTGTTCTCTGCTAGGAAATCTCCGTCAACAACAGGAATTTATCACCACTAAATTGAACTTTTAAGATTTGACATATAACTAAATATGTTTATTTGTGTATAGCTGTGTCTAAATCTGTGTAATATGATCAACTATTATTTATGTATAGTGTTTTTTGAAAGTAGACATTGAATGTCAATTTTGAGCATGGTGAAGTTATTAATTACGCTTTGGATGGTGTATCAATACACCCAGTCACGACAAAAATACAGGTGTCGTTCCTAACTTAGTTGCCGTAGAGGAAGGAAATCGCGTAGGGATTTCACCATGAGGCCAGTGACTTTAAAACAGTTACAGAGTTTAATGGCTGTGATAGGAGATAACTGAGAATGGATCAACAACATTGTAGTAACTCCACAATACTAAACTACATGACAGAATGAAAAGAAGGAAGCCTGTACAGAATACAAATATTCCAAAACATGCATCCTTTTTGCAACGAGGCACTAAAAGTGAAACTGCAAAAAATGTAGCAAAGAAATGATCTTTATGTCCTGAAAAAAAAGCATTATGTTTGGGGCAAATCCAACACAACACATCACTGGGTACCATTATTCATATTTTCAAGCATGGTGGTGGCTGCATCATGTTATGGGTCTGCTTGTAATCGACACGGATTAAATGAGTTTTTGAGGATAAAATAAAACGGAATGTAGCTAAGCAACGGCAAAATAATAGAGGAAGACCTGGTTCAGTCTGGTTCAGTCTGCTTTCCAATCAGAAAAGAGAACATGAACTCTGCATGAAGCGAACATCTACCCATCTACCCATAATCCCCCGGGTAACGTGTTCAGAGTGAAACCCTGTGTTACAGCTTCATGAAGAGAACATCTACCCACACTGTAATGGTGTGTTGATCCCAGGGTCTTAGGGTCTTACTGTAATGGTGTGTTGATCCCAGGGTCTTAGGGTCTTACTGTAATGGTGTGTTTATCCCAGGGTCTTAGGGTCTTACTGTAATGGTGTGTTGATCCCAGGGCCTTACTGTAATGGTGTGTTGATCCCAGGGTCTTACCTGTAATGGTGTGTTTATCCCAGGGTAGTAGGGTCTTACTGTAATAGTGTGTTGATCCCAGGGTCTTAGGGTCTTACTGTAATGGTGTGTTGATCCCAGGGACTTAGGGTCTTACTGTAATGGTGTGTTGATCCCAGGGTCTTAGTGTAATGGTGTGGTGATCCCAGGGTCTTAGGGTCTTACCTGTAATGGTGTGTTGATCCCAGGGTCTTACTGTAATGGTGTGGTGATCCCAGGGTCTTAGGGTCTTACCTGTAATGGTGTGTTGATCCCAGGGTCTTAGGGTCTTACCTGTAATGGTGTGGTGATCCCAGGGTCTTAGGGTCTTACTGTAATGGTGTGTTGATCCCAGGGTCTTAGGGTCTTACTGTAATGGTGTGTTTATCCCAGGGTCTTAGGGTCTTACCTGTAATGGTGTGTTGATCCCAGGGCCTTACTGTAATGGTGTGTTGATCCCAGGGTCTTACCTGTAATGGTGTGTTTATCCCAGGGTAGTAGGGTCTTACTGTAATAGTGTGTTGATCCCAGGGTCTTAGGGTCTTACTGTAATGGTGTGTTGATCCCAGGGACTTAGGGTCTTACTGTAATGGTGTGTTGATCCCAGGGTCTTAGGGTCTTACTGTAATAGTGTGTTGATCCCAGGGTCTTAGGGTCTTACTGTAATGGTGTGTTGATCCCAGGGACTTAGGGTCTTACTGTAATAGTGTGTTGATCCCAGGGTCTTAGGGTCTTACTGTAATGGTGTGTTGATCCCAGGGACTTAGGGTCTTACTGTAATGGTGTGTTGATCCCAGGGTCTTACCTGTAATGGTGTGTTTATCCCAGGGTAGTAGGGTCTTACTGTAATGGTGTGTTTATCCCAGGGACTTAGGGTCTTACTGTAATGGTGTGTTGATCCCAGGGTCTTAGTGTAATGGTGTGGTGATCCCAGGGTCTTAGGGTCTTACCTGTAATGGTGTGTTGATCCCAGGGTCTTACTGTAATGGTGTGGTGATCCCAGGGTCTTAGGGTCTTACCTGTAATGGTGTGGTGATCCCAGGGTCTTAGGGTCTTACCTGTAATGGTGTGTTGATCCCAGGGTCTTAGGGTCTAACTGTAATGGTGTGTTGATCCCAGGGTCTTAGGGTCTTA